>NC_087067.1:36635350-36693727 GCF_963678635.1 Symsagittifera roscoffensis | reverse complement strand
CCAATGATTCAAGTAACTTTGCTATACAAGTTGTTAACCTTCAAAAAACAATATATAATCCGATTTGATAATGCTTGCTAATCGCAAGCGTTAAAATTATCGACCAATAGCTTGCAAATGTTAAGTTCCAATAAATGTGTTAATAGCTCTGCAGTCATTAAGTGGTATATTTACTTGTGCCTTAGCACCTTGAAAAGTGACAAATTACAAACTTCAAGCAACAAAAGGAAGAGATGTGCCCTATATTATTTCCATTCGCAAACAAAATTGTTCAAAGCACAAACATAGAACGAAATGTTTTTTTTTTGTATTTTTAGTGTTTTGAAATCAGTAACTTAGTTCAGTTTGATAATTAATGGCTCCTTTCTATGATAACACCTCTTTAGAGATCTAACTACGAAAGCCTAGGGGGATGGATTTTTTTGAAAGTTGGGTGTTATTATGGGAAACCCAGAATATTTAGCTCGTTTCGCGCAAATTTTGCGCAGCAAGTTTACCAAAAAATTATTTCCGAGCATTTATGAACGAAATGATTGAGAATTTTAGGCCACTTTTTGCCCTAAACGACTTAAAACTTGTTCAAACTCATTTATCCAGTTTGACAGTTTGAATAACAGTGGACTATGTAATTATTTAAAAGTGTATTCGTACTTAATTTAAGGGCTTTTTATATTATGTAATTAATCAACTGTATATTCTACTTAATAATAGTTTCAGTGGATCAAGTTGACATCCTGCTTTCTGAAATTCCGATCCGTGACCACAATGAGCGACCCACAATTCGCGAATAGTCCTTGAACATCAAATCACCCAATTCTCGATACTCTAACTAACGTCTGCAAAAACATCTTTGACAAAATTTTCAACAAGCGTCCGAAATGTCATATAAAAGAAATTAGTTTTCCAGTTAAATGAAGAAAATCGCAATTCAAACATGGGTAAACTAAAACATTTTGAAAATAAGCAAAAACTAACATATGCAAAAATGATTTTAAAGTATGATCGGTATTTTGCATTTTACGAGCTAGTTTTTTTTTTCAGTAAGCCAAAATATTTTGGTAAAACAAATTGCATCACTTGTGCAAACAACTCAAAATTTTTATCATGGTCTTATTGCATTGTCTAAAAAGTTCTAATTTATGGTAGCAAAACTCTGACGACCAAAATACGGTTGCACGTAAAAAAATGGAAATTGACCCGGTCCGATATATTGACGCGAACTCCTAATGCTCCAGATTCGATTCACCTATCGTTCCTTTTTTGCATTTGCTGTCATATTTTGTGAAAAGTTAATAATTTTGAATCACTAGTCACAGTCTTGTAAGTTGTTAATGCTGATTTCGGCACCCCAGCCAAAACTTACGCAATCCACGCTACGTTGTTCCATCTAGCTCTTCAATCTAAATTAACAATACTGCTCGTTTATCAGGACAAAGCCCTGAATGTTCCGACTGTCCCTTAATTCATATCAAATAGTCTTTGGGAAAAAATGTTGAAAACCTATACATTTTGGACAATATCAAAGTGTAAAATTTTGAGTCGTCCGAAAATAATACGACCACCAATTAGCTAGTCGCAAATCGGATGCGGTCTGTATTTAGACAACCGGGTGTTCATACTCGTCAGTAAGCAGCCAAATGCCATCTTAACCAATCAGAATCGAGTTGGGAAAGCAAATTGACGAAATAAATAATTATTAATTGTTCATTTCTTCCTAGTATCGATTCTCATTGGTTAATACAGTATTTGTCTACTCACGACGAGTCTGAATACCAGGTTCTCTAAATACTGCTACGTAATCCCTCAATTCAATTTGGAATGATTTTGTTGTGCGAGATAATTCGCCACGCATAAATAATTCGCGTTACGTTCTCAGCATTATGAATAAACTCTTCAAAGCGCGCATAATTTAGTCCGGAACATGGCAAATTTGAAAACTTTTAAACCTCCAGAAATTTACAAAAAAATAATCGGAGGTGAAATATGTTCAATGCCTTCAATGGCGAATAAAAAATTTTGTTGAAAATTATTGTTTCGATTGGTGAAAACTGACTGAATAAAAAAAACCACACCGAGCATAAATATTCCGTTTTCTTCGAAAGTCGCTACAATAAAATTTTGCTTCTTCATTAGAGATTCCTTAAATATATCTCGTCTCATTCAATTATAGACTTGGTACTTAAATATAGACGCAGTTGTTTGATATTCGACTATCTTTCATAAAGGTAAAATTTTTCAGCCAATCAGGTTTGGGCATAGTATATGCAGGTTTTTCTGCTTGATTTTTTAAATTTATTATTAGGGGAATCAAGTCACTTGGTCTATTTAGGGAGGGGTCCAGGATTGTTCTCTTGGGCCAAGTTGGTTGATCTTTTTGTAAGTTTTTTCGTAAGTCGTGCCGTCAATCTTTTCTTAAGTCGCGCCGTCTTTATTTTTTTAAAACTGCGCCGCTAAATTATATTTTTAAGTCGCGCCGCTAGAGTCTGTTCTTAAGCCTTGACGCTAGAGTCTTTGCTTAAGTCTTGCCGCTTAAGTCTTCTAAGTCGCACCGTTAGTCTTTTTGCAAATCGCGCCGTCAGTCTTTTCGTAAGTCGCCCCATCAGTTTTTTCAGTCGCGGCGCTCATGTCCTTTCTTGAAACACGCCGCTTAGGTTTTTTCGTAAGTCGCAAAGCTAGTGTCTTAAGAAAAAAACTGACAGCGTGACTTACGAATAGACTGACTTCGTGACTTACGAAAAGACTTAAGGGGCATGACTTAGAAAAAACTGACGGCGCGACTTACGAAAATACTGACGGCGCGACCTACGAATATACTAAAGCGGCGCGAGTTAAGATAAGACTCATCCCCAAGAACTAAGAAAAAAACTAGCGGCATGACTTGCGAAAAGACCGACGGCGCGAATTATGCAAAAAAAAACTGGCCGCGCGACTTATGAAAAGTTTATATCGGCGCGGCTTAAGAAATGATTTTACTGGCGCGATTTAAGAAAAGATTCTAGCGCCGGGAATTAGGAAAAAACTCTGGTGGCACGACTTAAGAAAAGACTGAACGCGCGGCTTTTGGAAAGATTTTAGCGGCATCACTTAAGCAAAGACTGACGGCCTGATTTAAAAAAAGACTGACAGGGTGACTTGGGAAAAGACCGACGACGCGACTGAAGGAAAGACTGATTGCGCGACTTATGGAAAAACTATAGCGGCGCGGCTTAAGAAATGACTTTACTGACGCGACTGACAAGATTCTAGCGCCGCGAATCAAGAAAAAACTCTAGCGGCACGATTTGAGAAAGGACTGACAGGGTGACTTGCGAAAAGACCGACGACGCGAGTGAAGAAAAGACTGATGGCGCGACTCAAGAAAGACTTTTGGTTTTTTGCTCATTCGCGCAGGTCTTGGCGGCTTGTTATCTGTCGCTCAGATCAGAAAATGGCAAATTTTAATCGCGCCGGTCCCGACGGTGTTTTGAGTAGCGCCGATCGCGATGGTTTTTCTTTCAGTCGCGCCGGCTTTCAATTGCCAAATTTTGGTGGCGCAAGTCTAGAATTGCCAATTTAAAGTCGCGGACCTTGACCCGGATTCTCTTCTAGCTCTATACTCTAAGCAATTTAAAAAAAATTAACTAAAGACTCCTTTGGTATAGATGGTCTTCTTTTATTATAGACTTGGTACTTAACTATACAAGCAGTTGTTTGAAATAAGACTACTGTTAATCAATGGCCGCTCTTAACAAGATTATTATTATTTTTTAAAAATTCTACAAATTTTCAAAGATTTGTTTACTTTCTTTTACAAGTCTGAACTAACTTATGTCACAAAACTTGTGGTTTTTCCCCTAATTTTGCCTGTAAAATCTTCAAAAAAAGCGCTCACGAGGATCCTAATTGGTTGAAAAGCACCACCACCATATCATATTGCGGAGCTAGCAAATATAATCAGCATAGTTGTAGTTCGAAATTGTAAATCAACTTGAAAAAAAATGTAAAAAAAACCTCGAGAAAATCATAAATACGCCCCTGTCTATAACAAACACAAGACTAGCACTTAGCATCAGGATAACTACAGCATTATCATAATTAAACACTCTGAACTTGTTTGCGAGTTGACTACGCGTGCGTGTGTGTTTCATTCCTCCCTCTACATCCCATTTTTGTTTAGACGTTCATTTTTCGCTCAATTTTTTTTTCGTCATTTGCGATGGATTCGCCCAAGATTACCAAAATATCATTAAAAACGAACCAAACGAACTTAATTAATGTACCATTTATTCATTTAGTTTGTAACATGAGTGTAATTGTAGGTTGACTACGGGTGCGTGTGTGCCTCCTTCCATCCTCACTATCCTCTGGTGGCAGTGGGCACAGAAGTGGGCAGATGGTTCGCCCTCAACACCGTCTCCAAAGAGATAGTCACCATGCACGCAGACAGCAAACTACAGTTCAACTCCATATCATTCTCACCCAGTCAGTCAAGTTATAAGAATAAATAATAATCTATTTGTTTTCTAAAGGGGACAATTTGTTTATTTAGAAAACGTATCCGAAAAATATTCACATCTTGGAAGAACACTTCTATTGTAAATTTCTATTTCTAAACTTTTAAACTTCTTTTGATCTTAAAGTACGAGCCAAGTAATTTTTTGTTGAGCCGTACCTAAAAACAAAAAAACTTTTAGAGTTAGTTTCTATTTTTACCAATCCTATGATTCGTATGATTCGGATTTGATTATAGGAAAAAGAGCTATATAACCTAATAGTATCGTTTTGTTGATAAACGAAGATCAGTTCTAAGTATTTTTTCTTGCTTCGAAAAATGTTACGAAAACCAATGAAGGAAAAAGTAGTTCTATTTTTACCAATCCTATGATTCGTATGATTCGGATTTGATTATAGGAAAAAGAGCTATATAACCTAATAGTATCGTTTTGTTGATAAACGAAGATCAGTTCTAAGTATTTTTCTTGCTTCGAAAAATGTTACGAAAACCAATGAAGGAAAAAGTAGTTTCTATTTTAACCAATCCTATGATTCGTATGATTCGGATTTGATTATAGGAAAAAGAGCTATATAACCTAATAGTATCGTTTTGTTGATAAACGAAGATCAGTTCTAAGTATTTTTTCTTGCTTCGAAAAATGTTACGAAAACCAATGAAGGAAAAAGTAGTTTCTATTTTTACCAATCCTATGATTCGTATGATTCGGATTTGATTATAGGAAAAAGAGCTATATAACCTAATAGTATCGTTTTGTTGATAAACGAAGATCAGTTCTAAGTATTTTTTCTTGCTTCGAAAAATGTTACGAAAACCAATGAAGGAAAAAGTAGTTTAAATTTTTACCAATCCTATGATTCGTATGATTCGGATTTGATTATAGGAAAAAGAGCTATATAACCTAATAGTATCGTTTTGTTGATAAACGAAGATCAGTTCTAAGTATTTTTTCTTGCTTCGAAAAATGTTACGAAAACCAATGAAGGAAAAAGTAGTTTAAATTTTTACCAATCCTATGATTCGTATGATTCGGATTTGATTATAGGAAAAAGAGCTATATAACCTAATAGTATCGTTTTGTTGATAAACGAAGATCAGTTCTAAGTATTTTTTCTTGCTTCGAAAAATGTTACGAAAACCAATGAAGGAAAAAGTAGTTTCTATTTTTACCAATCCTATGATTCGCATGATTCGGATTTGATAATAGGAAAAAGAGCTATATAACCTAATAGTATCGTTTTGTTGATAAACGAAGATCAGTTCTAAGTATTTTTTCTTGCTTCAAAAAATGTTACGAAAACCAATGAAGGAAAAGGTAGTTTCTATTTTTACCAATCCTATGATTCGCATGATTCGGATTTGATAATAGGAAAAAGAGCTATATAACCTAATAGTATCGTTTTGTTGATAAACGAAGATCAGTTCTAAGTATTTTTTCTTGCTTCGAAAAATGTTACGAAAACCAATGAAGGAAAAAGTAGTTTAAATTTTTACCAATCCTATGATTCGTATGATTCGGATTTGATTATAGGAAAAAGAGCTATATAACCTAATAGTATCGTTTTGTTGATAAACGAAGATCAGTTCTAAGTATTTTTTCTTGCTTCGAAAAATGTTACGAAAACCAATGAAGGAAAAAGTAGTTTCTATTTTTACCAATCCTATGATTCGCATGATTCGGATTTGATAATAGGAAAAAGAGCTATATAACCTAATAGTATCGTTTTGTTGATAAACGAAGATCAGTTCTAAGTATTTTTTCTTGCTTCAAAAAATGTTACGAAAACCAATGAAGGAAAAGGTAGTTTCTATTTTTACCAATCCTATGATTCGCATGATTCGGATTTGATAATAGGAAAAAGAGCTATATAACCTAATAGTATCGTTTTGTTGATAAACGAAGATCAGTTCTAAGTATTTTTTCTTGCTTCGAAAAATGTTACGAAAACCAATGAAGGAAAAAGTAGTTTAAATTTTTACCAATCCTATGATTCGTATGATTCGGATTTGATTATAGGAAAAAGAGCTATATAACCTAATAGTATCGTTTTGTTGATAAACGAAGATCAGTTCTAAGTATTTTTTCTTGCTTCGAAAAATGTTACGAAAACCAATGAAGGAAAAAGTAGTTTCTATTTTTACCAATCCTATGATTCGCATGATTCGGATTTGATAATAGGAAAAAGAGCTATATAACCTAATATTATCGTTTTGTTGATAAACGAAGATCAGTTCTAAGTATTTTTTCTTGCTTCGAAAAATGTTACGAAAACCAATGAAGGAAAAAGTAGTTTCTATTTTTACCAATCCTATGATTCGCATGATTCGGATTTGATAATAGGAAAAGGAGCTATATAACCTAATAGTATCGTTTTGTTGATAAACGAAGATCAGTTCTAAGTATTTTTTCTTGCTTCGAAAAATGTTACGAAAACCAATGAAGGAAAAAGTAGTTTCTATTTTTACCAATCCTATGATTCGTATGATTTGGATTTGATTATAGGAAAAAGAGCTATATAACCTAATAGTATCGTTTTGTTGATAAATGAAGATCAGTTCTAAGTATTTTTTCTTGCTTCGAAAAATGTTACGAAAACCAATGAAGGAAAAAGTAGTTTCTATTTTTACCAATCCTATGATTCGTATGATTCGGATTTGATTATAGGAAAAAGAGCTATATAACCTAATAGTATCGTTTTGTTGATAAACGAAGATCAGTTCTAAGTATTTTTTCTTGCTTCGAAAAATGTTACGAAAACCAATGAAGGAAAAAGTAGTTTCTATTTTTACCAATCCTATGATTCGCATGATTCGGATTTGATAATAGGAAAAAGAGCTATATAACCTAATAGTATCGTTTTGTTGATAAACGAAGATCAGTTCTAAGTATTTTTTCTTGCTTCGAAAAATGTTACGAAAACCAATGAAGGAAAAAGTAGTTTCTATTTTTACCAATCCTATGATTCGTATGATTTGGATTTGATTATAGGAAAAAGAGCTATATAACCTAATAGTATCGTTTTGTTGATAAATGAAGATCAATTCTAAGTATTTTTTCTTGCTTCGAAAAATGTTACGAAAACCAATGAAGGAAAAAGTAGTTTCTATTTTTACCAATCCTATGATTCGTATGATTCGGATTTGATTATAGGAAAAAGAGCTATATAACCTAATAGTATCGTTTTGTTGATAAACGAAGATCAGTTCTAAGTATTTTTTCTTGCTTCGAAAAATGTTACGAAAACCAATGAAGGAAAAAGTAGTTTCTATTTTTACCAATCCTATGATTCGTATGATTCGGATTTGATTATAAGAAAAAGAGCTATATAACCTAATAGTATCGTTTTGTTGATAAACGAAGATCAGTTCTAAGTATTTTTTCTTGCTTCGAAAAATGTTACGAAAACCAATGAAGGAAAAAGTAGTTTCTATTTTTACCAATCCTATGATTCGTATGATTCGGATTTGATTATAGGAAAAAGAGCTATATAACCTAATAGTGTCGTTTTGTTGATAAACGAAGATCAGTTCTAAGTATTTTTTTTGCTTCGAAAAATGTTACGAAAACCAATGAAGGAAAAAGTAGTTTCTATTTTTACCAATCCTATGATTCGTATGATTTGGATTTGATTATAGGAAAAAGAGCTATATAACCTAATAGTATCGTTTTGTTGATAAACGAAGATCAGTTCTAAGTATTTTTTCTTGCTTCGAAAAATGTTACGAAAACCAATGAAGGAAAAAGTAGTTTCTATTTTTACCAATCCTATGATTCGTATGATTTGGATTTGATTATAGGAAAAAGAGCTATATAACCTAATAGTATCGTTTTGTTGATAAACGAAGATCAGTTCTAAGTATTTTTTCTTGCTTCGAAAAATGTTACGAAAACCAATGAAGGAAAAAGTAGTTTCTATTTTTACCAATCCTATGATTCGTATGATTTGGATTTGATTATAGGAAAAAGAGCTATATAACCTAATAGTATCGTTTTGTTGATAAATGAAGATCAGTTCTAAGTATTTTTTCTTGCTTCGAAAAATGTTACGAAAACCAATGAAGGAAAAAGTAGTTTCTATTTTTACCAATCCTATGATTCGTATGATTCGGATTTGATTATAGGAAAAAGAGCTATATAACCTAATAGTATCGTTTTGTTGATAAACGAAGATCAGTTCTAAGTATTTTTTCTTGCTTCGAAAAATGTTACGAAAACCAATGAAGGAAAAAGTAGTTTCTATTTTTACCAATCCTATGATTCGCATGATTCGGATTTGATAATAGGAAAAAGAGCTATATAACCTAATAGTATCGTTTTGTTGATAAACGAAGATCAGTTCTAAGTATTTTTTCTTGCTTCGAAAAATGTTACGAAAACCAATGAAGGAAAAAGTAGTTTCTATTTTTACCAATCCTATGATTCGTATGATTCGGATTTGATTATAGGAAAAAGAGCTATATAACCTAATAGTATCGTTTTGTTGATAAACGAAGATCAGTTCTAAGTATTTTTTCTTGCTTCGAAAAATGTTACGAAAACCAATGAAGGAAAAAGTAGTTTCTATTTTTACCAATCCTATGATTCGCATGATTCGGATTTGATAATAGGAAAAAGAGCTATATAACCTAATAGTATCGTTTTGTTGATAAACGAAGATCAGTTCTAAGTATTTTTTCTTGCTTCGAAAAATGTTACGAAAACCAATGAAGGAAAAAGTAGTTTCTATTTTTACCAATCCTATGATTCGTATTATTTGGATTTGATTATAGGAAAAAGAGCTACATAACCTAATAGTATCGTTTTGTTGATAAATGAAGATCAGTTCTAAGTATTTTTTCTTGCTTCGAAAAATGTTACGAAAACCAATGAAGGAAAAAGTAGTTTCTATTTTTACCAATCCTATGATTCGTATGATTCGGATTTGATTATAGGAAAAAGAGCTATATAACCTAATAGTATCGTTTTGTTGATAAACGAAGATCAGTTCTAAGTATTTTTTCTTGCTTCGAAAAATGTTACGAAAACCAATGAAGGAAAAAGTAGTTTCTATTTTTACCAATCCTATGATTCGTATGATTCGGATTTGATTATAAGAAAAAGAGCTATATAACCTAATAGTATCGTTTTGTTGATAAACGAAGATCAGTTCTAAGTATTTTTTCTTGCTTCGAAAAATGTTACGAAAACCAATGAAGGAAAAAGTAGTTTCTATTTTTACCAATCCTATGATTCGTATGATTCGGATTTGATTATAGGAAAAAGAGCTATATAACCTAATAATGTCGTTTTGTTGATAAACGAAGATCAGTTCTAAGTATTTTTTTTTGCTTCGAAAAATGTTACGAAAACCAATGAAGGAAAAAGTAGTTTCTATTTTTACCAATCCTATGATTCGTATGATTTGGATTTGATTATAGGAAAAAGAGCTATATAACCTAATAGTATCGTTTTGTTGATAAACGAAGATCAGTTCTAAGTATTTTTTCTTGCTTCGAAAAATGTTACGAAAACCAATGAAGGAAAAAGTAGTTTCTATTTTTACCAATCCTATGATTCGTATGATTTGGATTTGATTATAGGAAAAAGAGCTATATAACCTAATAGTATCGTTTTGTTGATAAACGAAGATCAGTTCTAAGTATTTTTTCTTGCTTCGAAAAATGTTACGAAAACCAATGAAGGAAAAAGTAGTTTCTATTTTTACCAATCCTATGATTTTTATGATTCGGATTTGATTATAGGAAAAAGAGCTATATAACCTAATAGTATCGTTTTGTTGATAAACGAAGATCAGTTCTAAGTATTTTTTCTTGCTTCGAAAAATGTTACGAAAACCAATGAAGGAAAAAGTAGTTTCTATTTTTACCAATCCTATGATTCGTATGATTCGGATTTGATTATAGGAAAAAGAGCTATATAACCTAATAGTATCGTTTTGTTGATAAACGAAGATCAGTTCTAAGTACTTTTTCTTGCTTCGAAAAATGTTACGAAAACCAATGAAGGAAAAAGTAGTTTCTATTTTTACCAATCCTATGATTCGTATGATTCGGATTTGATTATAGAAAAAAGAGCTATATAACCTAATAGTGTCGTTTTGTTGATAAACGAAGATCAGTTCTAAGTATTTTTTCTTGCTTCGAAAAATGTTACGAAAACCAATGAAGGAAAAAGTAGTTTCTATTTTTACCAATCCTATGATTCGTATGATTTGGATTTGATTATAGGAAAAAGAGCTATATAACCTAATAGTATCGTTTTGTTGATAAACGAAGATCAGTTCTAAGTCTTTTTTCTTGCTTCGAAAAATGTTACGAAAACCAATGAAGGAAAAAGTAGTTTCTATTTTTACCAATCCTATGATTCGTATGGTTCGGATTTGATTATAGGAAAAAGAGCTATATAACCTAATAGTATCGTTTTGTTGATAAACGAAGATCAGTTCTAAGTGTTTTTTCTTGCTTCGAAAAGTGTTACGAAAACCAATGAAGGAAAAAGAAGTTTCTATTTTTACCAATCCTATGATTCGTATGATTCGGATTTGATTATAGGAAAAAGAGCTATATAACCTAATAGTGTCGTTTTGTTGATAAACGAAGATCAGTTCTAAGTATTTTTTCTTGCTTCGAAAAATGTTACGAAAACCAATGAAGGAAAAAGTAGTTTCTATTTTTACCAATCCTATGATTCGTATGATTTGGATTTGATTATAGGAAAAAGAGCTATATAACCTAATAGTATCGTTTTGTTGATAAACGAAGATCAGTTATAAGTATTTTTTCTTGCTTCGAAAAATGTTACGAAAACCAATGAAGGAAAAAGTAGTTTCTATTTTTACCAATCCTATGATTCGTATGATTCGGATTTGATTATAGGAAAAAGAGCTATATAACCTAATAGTATCGTTTTGTTGATAAACGAAGATCAGTTCTAAGTATTTTTTCTTGCTTCGAAAAATGTTACGAAAACCAATGAAGGAAAAAGTAGTTTCTAATTTTACCAATCCTATGATTCGTATGATTCGGATTTGATTATAGGAAAAAGAGCTATATAACCTAATAGTATCGTTTTGTTGATAAACGAAGATCAGTTCTAAGTATTTTTTCTTGCTTCGAAAAATGTTACGAAAACCAATGAAGGAAAAAGTAGTTTCTATTTTTACCAATCCTATGATTCGTATGATTCGGATTTGATTATAGGAAAAAGAGCTATATAACCTAATAGTGTCGTTTTGTTGATAAACGAAGATCAGTTCTAATTATTTTTTCTTGCTTCGAAAAATGTAACGAAAACCAATGAAGGAAAAAGTAGTTTCTATTTTTACCAATCCTATGATTCGTATGATTCGGATTTGATTATAGGAAAAAGAGCTATATAACCTAATAGTATCGTTTTGTTGATAAACGAAGATCAGTTCTAAGTATTTTTTCTTGCTTCGAAAAATGTTACGAAAACCAATGAAGGAAAAAGTAGTTTCTATTTTTACCAATCCTATGATTCGTATGATTCGGATTTGATTATAGGAAAAAGAGCTATATAACCTAATAGTGTCGTTTTGTTGATAAACGAAGATCAGTTCTAAGTATTTTTTCTTGCTTCGAAAAATGTTACGAAAACCAATGAAGGAAAAAGTAGTTTCTATTTTTACCAATCCTATGATTCGTATGATTTGGATTTGATTATAGGAAAAAGAGCTATATAACCTAATAGTATCGTTTTGTTGATAAACGAAGATCAGTTCTAAGTATTTTTTCTTGCTTCGAAAAATGTTACGAAAACCAATGAAGGAAAAAGTAGTTTCTATTTTTACCAATCCTATGATTCGTATGATTTGGATTTGATTATAGGAAAAAGAGCTATATAACCTAATAGTATCGTTTTGTTGATAAACGAAGATCAGTTCTAAGTATTTTTTCTTGCTTCGAAAAATGTTACGAAAACCAATGAAGAAAAAGTAGTTTCTATTTTTACCAATCCTATGATTCGTATGATTCGGATTTGATTATAGGAAAAAGAGCTATATAACCTAATAGTATCGTTTTGTTGATAAACGAAGATCAGTTCTAAGTTTTTTTTCTTGCTTCGAAAAATGTTACGAAAACCAATGAAGGAAAAAGTAGTTTCTATTTTTACCAATCCTATGATTCGTATGATTCGGATTTGATTATAGGAAAAAGAGCTATATAACCTAATAGTATCGTTTTGTTGATAAACGAAGATCAGTTCTAAGTATTTTTTCTTGCTTGGAAAAATGTTACGAAAACCAATGAAGGAAAAAGTAGTTTCTATTTTTACCAATCCTATGATTCGTATGATTCGGATTTGATTATAGGAAAAAGAGCTATATAACCTAATAGTGTCGTTTTGTTGATAAACGACGATCAGTTCTAAGTATTTTTTCTTGCTTCGAAAAATGTTACGAAAACCAATGAAGGAAAAAGTAGTTTCTATTTTTACCAATCCTATGATTCGTATGATTTGGATTTGATTATAGGAAAAAGAGCTATATAACCTAATAGTATCGTTTTGTTGATAAACGAAGATCAGTTCTAAGTATTTTTTCTTGCTTCGAAAAATGTTACGAAAACCAATGAAGGAAAAAGTAGTTTCTATTTTTACCAATCCTATGATTCGTATGATTTGGATTTGATTATAGGAAAAAGAGCTATATAACCTAATAGTATCGTTTTGTTGATAAACGAAGATCAGTTCTAAGTATTTTTTCTTGCTTCGAAAAATGTTACGAAAACCAATGAAGGAAAAAGTAGTTTCTATTTTTACCAATCCTATGATTCGTATGATTCGGATTTGATTATAGGAAAAAGACTATATAAGCTAATAGTATCGTTTTGTTGATAAACGAAGATCAGTTCTAAGTATTTTTTCTTGCTTCGAAAAATGTTACGAAAACCAATGAAGGAAAAAGTAGTTTCTATTTTTGCCAATCCTATGATTCGTATGATTCGGATTTGATTATAGGAAAAAGAGCTATATAACCTAATACTGTCGTTTTGTTGATAAACGAAGATCAGTTCTAAGTATTTTTTCTTGCTTCGAAAAATGTTACGAAAACCAATGAAGGAAAAAGTAGTTTCTATTTTTACCAATCCTATGATTCGTATGATTTGGATTTGATTATAGGAAAAAGAGCTATATAACCTAATAGTATCGTTTTGTTGATAAACGAAGATCAGTTCTAAGTATTTTTTCTTGCTTCGAAAAATGTTACGAAAACCAATGAAGGAAAAAGTAGTTTCTATTTTTACCAATCCTATGATTCGTATGATTTGGATTTGATTATAGGAAAAAGAGCTATATAACCTAATAGTATCGTTTTGTTGATAAACGAAGATCAGTTCTAAGTATTTTTTCTTGCTTCGAAAAATGTTACGAAAACCAATGAAGGAAAAAGTAGTTTCTATTTTTACCAATCCTATGATTCGTATGATTCGGATTTGATTATAGGAAAAAGAGCTATATAACCTAATAGTGTCGTTTTGTTGATAAACGAAGATCAGTTCTAAGTATTTTTTCTTGCTTCGAAAAATGTTACGAAAACCAATGAAGGAAAAAGTAGTTTCTATTTTTACCAAGCCTATGATTCGTATGATTCGGATTTGATTATAGGAAAAAGAGCTATATAACCTAATAGTGTCGTTTTGTTGATAAACGAAGATCAGTTCTAAGTATTTTTTCTTGCTTCGAAAAATGTTACGAAAACCAATGAAGGAAAAAGTAGTTTCTATTTTTACCAATCCTATGATTCGTATGATTTGGATTTGATTATAGGAAAAAGAGCTATATAACCTAATAGTATCGTTTTGTTGATAAACGAAGATCAGTTCTAAGTATTTTTTCTTGCTTCGAAAAATGTTACGAAAACCAATGAAGGAAAAAGTAGTTTCTATTTTTACCAATCCTATGATTCGTATGATTCGGATTTGATTATAGGAAAAAGAGCTATATAACCTAATAGTATCGTTTTGTTGATAAACGAAGATCAGTTCTAAGTTTTTTTTCTTGCTTCGAAAAATGTTACGAAAACCAATGAAGGAAAAAGTAGTTTCTATTTTTACCAATCCTATGATTCGTATGATTCGGATTTGATTATAGGAAAAAGAGCTATATAACCTAATAGTATCGTTTTGTTGATATACGAAGATCAGTTCTAAGTATTTTTTCTTGCTTGGAAAAATGTTACGAAAACCAATGAAGGAAAAAGTAGTTTCTATTTTTACCAATCCTATGATTCGTATGATTCGGATTTCATTATAGGAAAAAGAGCTATATAACCTAATAGTGTCGTTTTGTTGATAAACGAAGATCAGTTCTAAGTATTTTTTCTTGCTTCGAAAAATGTTACGAAAACCAATGAAGGAAAAAGTAGTTTCTATTTTTACCAATCCTATGATTCGTATGATTCGGATTTGATTATAGGAAAAAGAGCTATATAACCTAATAGTATCGTTTTGTTGATAAACGAAGATCAGTTCTAAGTATTTTTTCTTGCTTCGAAAAATAATACGAAAACCAATGAAGGAAAAAGTAGTTTCTATTTTTACCAATCCTATGATTCGTATGATTCGGATTTGATTATAGGAAAAAGAGCTATATAACCTAATAGTGTCGTTTTGTTGATAAACGAAGATCAGTTCTAAGTATTTTTTCTTGCTTCGAAAAATGTTACGAAAACCAATGAAGGAAAGAGTAGTTTCTATTTTTACCAATCCTATGATTCGTATGATTTCGATTTGATTATAGGAAAAAGAGCTATATAACCTAATAGTATCGTTTTGTTGATAAACGAAGATCAGTTCTAAGTATTTTTTCTTGCTTCTAAAAATGTTACGAAAACCAATGAAGGAAAAAGTAGTTTCTATTTTTACCAATCCTATGATTCGTGTGATTCGGATTTGATTATAGGAAAAAGAGCTATATAACCTAATAGTATCGTTTTGTTGATAAACGAAGATCAGTTCTAAGTATTTTTTCTTGCTTCGAAAAATGTTACGAAAACCAATGAAGGAAAAAGTAGTTTCTATTTTTACCAATCCTATGATTCGTATGATTCGGATTTGATTATAGGAAAAAGAGCTATATAACCTAATAGTATCGTTTTGTTGATAAACGAAGATCAGTTCTAAGTATTTTTTCTTGCTTCGAAAAATGTTACGAAAACCAATGAAGGAAAAAGTAGTTTCTATTTTTACCAATCCTATGATTCGTATGATTCGGATTTGATTATAGGAAAAAGAGCTATATAACCTAATAGTGTCGTTTTGTTGATAAACGAAGATCAGTTCTAAGTATGTTTTCTTGCTTCGAAAAATGTTACGAAAACCAATGAAGGAAAAATTAGTTTCTATTTTTACCAATCCTATGATTCGTATGATTTGGATTTGATTATAGGAAAAAGAGCTATATAACCTAATAGTATCGTTTTGTTGATAAACGAAGATCAGTTCTAAGTATTTTTTCTTGCTTCGAAAAATGTTACGAAAACCAATGAAGGAAAAAGTAGTTTCTATTTTTACCAATCCTATGATTCGTATGATTTGGATTTGATTATAGGAAAAAGAGCTATATAACCTAATAGTATCCTTTTGTTGATAAACGAAGATCAGTTCTAAGTATTTTTTCTTGCTTCGAAAAATGTTACGAAAACCAATGAAGGAAAAAGTAGTTTCTATTTTTACCAATCCTATGATTCGTATGATTCGGATTTCATTATAGGAAAAAGAGCTATATAACCTAATAGTATCGTTTTGTTGATATACGAAGATCAGTTCTAAGTATTTTTTCTTGCTTGGAAAAATGTTACGAAAACCAATGAAGGAAAAAGTAGTTTCTATTTTTACCAATCCTATGATTCGTATGATTCGGATTTCATTATAGGAAAAAGAGCTATATAACCTAATAGTGTCGTTTTGTTGATAAACGAAGATCAGTTCTAAGTATTTTTTCTTGCTTCGAAAAATGTTACGAAAACCAATGAAGGAAAAAGTAGTTTCTATTTTTACCAATCCTATGATTCGTATGATTCGGATTTGATTATAGGAAAAAGAGCTATATAACCTAATAGTATCGTTTTGTTGATAAACGAAGATCAGTTCTAAGTATTTTTTCTTGCTTCGAAAAATAATACGAAAACCAATGAAGGAAAAAGTAGTTTCTATTTTTACCAATCCTATGATTCGTATGATTCGGATTTGATTATAGGAAAAAGAGCTATATAACCTAATAGTGTCGTTTTGTTGATAAACGAAGATCAGTTCTAAGTATTTTTTCTTGCTTCGAAAAATGTTACGAAAACCAATGAAGGAAAAAGTAGTTTCTATTTTTACCAATCCTATGATTCGTATGATTTCGATTTGATTATAGGAAAAAGAGCTATATAACCTAATAGTATCGTTTTGTTGATAAACGAAGATCAGTTCTAAGTATTTTTTCTTGCTTCTAAAAATGTTACGAAAACCAATGAAGGAAAAAGTAGTTTCTATTTTTACCAATCCTATGATTCGTGTGATTCGGATTTGATTATAGGAAAAAGAGCTATATAACCTAATAGTATCGTTTTGTTGATAAACGAAGATCAGTTCTAAGTATTTTTTCTTGCTTCGAAAAATGTTACGAAAACCAATGAAGGAAAAAGTAGTTTCTATTTTTACCAATCCTATGATTCGTATGATTCGGATTTGATTATAGGAAAAAGAGCTATATAACCTAATAGTATCGTTTTGTTGATAAACGAAGATCAGTTCTAAGTATTTTTTCTTGCTTCGAAAAATGTTACGAAAACCAATGAAGGAAAAAGTAGTTTCTATTTTTACCAATCCTATGATTCGTATGATTCGGATTTGATTATAGGAAAAAGAGCTATATAACCTAATAGTGTCGTTTTGTTGATAAACGAAGATCAGTTCTAAGTATGTTTTCTTGCTTCGAAAAATGTTACGAAAACCAATGAAGGAAAAATTAGTTTCTATTTTTACCAATCCTATGATTCGTATGATTTGGATTTGATTATAGGAAAAAGAGCTATATAACCTAATAGTATCGTTTTGTTGATAAACGAAGATCAGTTCTAAGTATTTTTTCTTGCTTCGAAAAATGTTACGAAAACCAATGAAGGAAAAAGTAGTTTCTATTTTTACCAATCCTATGATTCGTATGATTTGGATTTGATTATAGGAAAAAGAGCTATATAACCTAATAGTATCCTTTTGTTGATAAACGAAGATCAGTTCTAAGTATTTTTTCTTGCTTCGAAAAATGTTACGAAAACCAATGAAGGAAAAAGTAGTTTCTATTTTTACCAATCCTATGATTCGTATGATTCGGATTTGATTATAGGAAAAAGAGCTATATAACCTAATAGTATCGTTTTGTTGATAAACGAAGATCAGTTCTAAGTATTTTTTCTTGCTTCGAAAAATGTTACGAAAACCAATGAAGGAAAAAGTAGTTTCTATTTTTACCAATCCTATGATTCGTATGATTCGGATTTGATTATAGGAAAAAGAGCTATATAACCTAATAGTGTCGTTTTGTTGATAAACGAAGATCAGTTCTAAGTATGTTTTCTTGCTTCGAAAAATGTTACGAAAACCAATGAAGGAAAAATTAGTTTCTATTTTTACCAATCCTATGATTCGTATGATTTGGATTTGATTATAGGAAAAAGAGCTATATAACCTAATAGTATCGTTTTGTTGATAAACGAAGATCAGTTCTAAGTATTTTTTCTTGCTTCGAAAAATGTTACGAAAACCAATGAAGGAAAAAGTAGTTTCTATTTTTACCAATCCTATGATTCGTATGATTCGGATTTGATTATAGGAAAAAGAGCTATATAACCTAATAGTATCGTTTTGTTGATAAACGAAGATCAGTTCTAAGTATTTTTTCTTGCTTCGAAAAATGTTACGAAAACCAATGAAGGAAAAAGTAGTTTCTATTTTTACCAATCCTATGATTCGTATGATTCGGATTTGATTATAGGAAAAAGAGCTATATAACCTAATAGTATCGTTTTGTTGATAAACGAAGATCAGTTCTAAGTATTTTTTCTTGCTTCGAAAAATGTTACGAAAACCAATGAAGGAAAAAGTAGTTTCTATTTTTACAAATCCTATGATTCGTATGATTCGGATTTGATTATAGGAAAAAGAGCTATATAACCTAATAGTATCGTTTTGTTGATAAACGAAGATCAGTTCTAAGTATTTTTTCTTGCTTCGAAAAATGTTACGAAAACCAATGAAGGAAAAAGTAGTTTCTATTTTTACAAATCCTATGATTCGTATGATTCGGATTTGATTATAGGAAAAAGAGCTATTAAACCTAATAGTGTCGTTTTGTTGATAAACGAAGATCAGTTCTAAGTATTTTTTCTTGCTTCGAAAAATGTTACGAAAACCAATGAAGGAAAAAGTAGTTTCTATTTTTACCAATCCTATGATTCGTATGATTCGGATTTGATTATAGGAAAAAGAGCTATATAACCTAATAGTATCGTTTTGTTGATAAACGAAGATCAGTTCTAAGTATTTTTTCTTGCTTCGAAAAATGTTACGAAAACCAATGAAGGAAAAAGTAGTTTCTATTTTTACCAATCCTATGATTCGTATGATTCGGATTTGATTATAGGAAAAAGAGGTATATAACCTAATAGTATCGTTTTGTTGATAAACGAAGATCAGTTCTAAGTATTTTTTCTTGCTTCGAAAAATGTTACGAAAACCAATGAAGGAAAAAGTTAGTTTCTATTTTTACCAATCCTATGATTCGTATGATTCGGATTTGATTATAGGAAAAAGAGCTATATAATCTAATAGTATCGTTTTGTTGATAAACGAAGATCAGTTCTAAGTATTTTTTCTTGCTTCGAAAAATGTTACGAAAACCAATGAAGGAAAAAGTAGTTTCTATTTTTACCAATCCTATGATTCGTATGATTCGGATTTGATTATAGGAAAAAGAGCTATATAACCTAATAGTATCGTTTTGTTGATAAACGAAGATCAGTTCTAAGTATTTTTTCTTGCTTCGAAAAATGTTACAAAAACCAATGAAGGAAAAAGTAGTTTCTATTTTTACCAATCCTATGATTCGTATGATTCGGATTTTATTATAGGAAAAAGAGCTATATAACCTAATAGTATCGTTTTGTTGATAAACGAAGATCAGTTCTAAGTATTTTTTCTTGCTTCGAAAAATGTTAGGAAAACCAATGAAGGAAAAAGTAGTTTCTATTTTTACCAATCCTATGATTCGTATGATTTGGATTTGATTATAGGAAAAAGAGCTATATAACCTAATAGTATCGTTTTGTTGATAAACGAAGATCAGTTCTAAGTATTTTTTCTTGCTTCGAAAAATGTTACGAAAACCAATGAAGGAAAAAGTAGTTTCTATTTTTACCAATCCTATGATTCGTATGATTCGGATTTGATTATAGGAAAAAGAGCTATATAACCTAATAGTATCGTTTTGTTGATAAACGAAGATCAGTTCTAAGTATTTTTTCTTGCTTCGAAAAATGTTACGAAAACCAATGAAGGAAAAAGTAGTTTCTATTTTTACCAATCCTATGATTCGTATGATTCGGATTTGATTATAGGAAAAAGAGCTATATAACCTAATAGTATCGTTTTGTTGATAAACGAAGATCAGTTCTAAGTATTTTTTCTTGCTTCGAAAAATGTTACGAAAACCAATGAAATGCTAATTTGTGAATTCTAAAAAGGTCTTAGCTACAATGTGCAACGAAATTTCAATCAAAATGTGTTCTTGCTGATGATTGGGGTTTTTTCAATGGACTGCTGAAAATCTGATCCAGTGTTTTTTTTCTAGATGGTAACCGCCTGGCGATAGGGGGCGAGGACTCTGGCATCTACATCTACAAACTGGACGAACAGGACAACGGGGCCATCCGCTTCTCGAAAGTAGGAAAATGCATAGTGAGTACAACGTCGGTTTAATTAATTTTAGTTGTCATGAAAACCAGCGGAACTTAAAAACTCTCTCATAATTAATTTAAGCAAAGTAATAAGAATGAAACTGTTTTTGTGTTGGGATAATTGCTTCAAAGGTGCATGCGAGCTGTTTTATCATTTAAGTGAAAACATCATTTCATTGAAAATAAAAATCTTTTCATTTAAATTATAAAATCATTAAAAGCTGTTTTTCTACCAAATGAAGTCGTGAGATGTGTGAAGATCCATGTTTTGATCTTGTTCTTCCAGGGCCACACTTCGTTCGTGACTCACATGGACTGGAGTGCAGACAGCCACAAGTTGAGGTCCAACTCCGGAAACCACGAACTACTCTACTGTTAGTAGATACAACATCTCACCAAACCTCTCCCCCTTTTCATCGTATATGTGATGTTTCGTTCCTCGATTAAACCGAAAAGGCACCACGCCTTGATCAAATTGTACTCAATTGTCGCTGGCCAATCAATTCCAAAAAGACTTTTCAAATCAAGCTTTAAGAGTTTTAAAAGTTTTGGTACAAAAAATTTGGTATCTCTGACAAATTCAACGCACGTAACTATACATACATACAAGAAATAGTATATCATAACCACTCCGATAAAACTTTCGTCGTGTATTACTTTTTCATATATGTTCGCTAACAAAGTTTATTTCATGTAAAAATTACGGCATATTTTCGTGTTGAAGGGAGTGTGAACTACTGCAAACAATTCGTCGGCAGTGAGACGACAGCCAATGCCGAATGGGCAACAGCCACCTGCACTCTCGAGTACAGCACAATAGGTACACAAGCAATACTGCTAATGAAACGACTATGCTTTGAATATCGCTAGGCGACACTTTTAAGTTGCCGACATTTGGTCAACTGCACTTTGTAAAATCAAAGTATCAAAGTTGTCTGAAGGATACTCCAGGACCATATCTATAGCCCTTAGACCATGTCCAAAAACTTTATTTTGTTTTATTACTTTTTTATTCTTTATTTACTTGAATATGAGGAAAAAGCGAAAAAGTCGCATTAATGAATAAAACTAATTGAATTACTTTTGTATTACTATAGTATTACGCAACAGTGAAAAAAGACACTTTGAATCGCCTGAACAAAGTGACCATTTGAGTTTTTGTACATTCATTTAATGACCTATATTACATGTTTGCATTAGGAATCTGGCCGGAGGGTTCTGAGGGAGGGGAGATCAATGCGACAGATGTCTCTTCTGACCACAGCCTCATGGCCACTGCAGATGACAATCACCAAGTGCACATATTCAACTACCCCTGTTTCCTTCCAAAGGTACCATTTCAGAACTAAGCCAATCAGCAGCGAAAAAAAGTTTTCTTCGAAGCTTGTAGAAAACTTTTTGTTCCGACCGTTTGAACTTTCGTCTTAATTCGAGCGATTAAAGCGAGCGAGCAGGCTTACAACAGCTTATTTATGCCTTATTTAAGCCCTAAAAACTTAATTTAAAGCAAGTAAAATTATTTACTGGAGTTTTTAGCTCCATTTTGGGAACAAAAAATTCAAACACTTTCTGCAAAAAAATTTGAGAAAAAAAATGAATTTTAGTTTTTTTTGTTTTTCTAGTCATTTTTCGTTAAAACATTTTCCAATTCGCCTACATTACTATGACTGTCGAATAAGCCTAAATTATAGTTTTACGTCGGGTCTTTACATCACGCAGAAAAAACTACTCTAATTTGCGAAAAAGAATGTTTTCTAAAGACTATGGTCGGTAAATTCTGTGCAACTTGCACAGTTACCGGTTATCCTTGTTAAATATTGCAAACTCTTCTAAATTGACGTTTATCTTGCAAAAGTATGACCATTGATGGGTATCATGTTAGATCTCAAAAATTTAATCCAATAAGTCAAAAAAGCTTACCTAAGCTAAAATAAAAATTAACCGGCAAGTCGACACGGTATGAATCGACAGAATAACGAGTTAATTAAAAATTCAAATTGCCCTTACCTTTCTTATTTACCTTATTAGAGACCATTTTAATTTTGGCGGCAACTTGATTAGCGAAAACTAGAACAAATTAACTAAAAGTAGGATATAAACAATATTTGCAGGCGGGCATGTTCCCTATTACTGTCTCAATACTTTGATAAAATACTTTTTAATCATTTATTGCTCTACGGTAGTTTTCTCAACATCTAGTTTTCTATGATATGTTCAGTTCATTCACTCTGTTTTTATAGGCTCCTTCGAAAGTGGGATTAGGCCATGGGTCTCACGTCTCCAAAGTCAGATTCCTATCAGAAGGAAACAACTCTCTCGTATCCATAGGAGGAATCGATAACACCATCATTCTATGGACAACAACAGCATCCGAGTAAACAGCCACTAACTAGCATTGATAGAAACAACAAAAACAACCATATCAAAGAAAAACATCTTCACACGCTCGTTAATTGGATGTCAACGCTCGCAAAGAGAATACATATGTAAACTATAACTTTTGATTGCCACAATTTAATTTCACTTCTTGACATGGGGGTATTTACATTATAATTTTGAAATCTTCCATAGGTTCCGGTTTCCTGTCTTTTTCAATTAGATATTACAAACATGAATTTGATTTCTAGCTATGCAATATTAACTATAAACTATGAATAAAATTAAAAGCTTTAAATGTTGACTGACAGTTGATTTGTTCCCCCTTCAAAACAGAAAACTAGATACAGACAGCAGGAGAGTAAATGGATTTTTTTTTTTCAAATTCCATATTCAGTTGGGTTTCAAAAAAAGTACCAAATTATAGCCTGTGAGTTTCGAGAAGCTTCTATGATTGATGTTTGTTATCCAGAGGCGGAGCAGAGCTAAGCGCCACTTGCGATGATAAAAATGTAAAAATTATAATATTTTGCTAGGTAAAAATTAAAAAAGTAAAAATTAATTCTTTCGCATGAATAAGAAACCTGAAGCCAAAGTTAACAATTTATTGTGAAATTTAACCAAGAAAAAACATCCCTGAAAACAAATAAAATTACCAATGTTTTTTTTTTTAATTTTTAACAATAGAAAACATTTTTAACAATAGAAAACGGGCTCTAAGACTGTCCCATAACAAAATTTGAGCGATTCAAAAATAAAAATAGTAGAATTTAAATCATATTCAGCCAGTGTATTGTTAGAAAAAAACTGAAAAAATGTAAAATGAAGAACAGATTTTGCAAAAGTCGATGCACAAACAAATCATCGACAAAATAGTTTCGAGTATCTATTGGTCTGTGTGAAAAATTTCAAACGCCAGTAAAATCAGCTTATATTGGTTGGATTATTGACAAAAACTGACCAGAGAGCTAGCTTATTGACTTCAGACGTAACCTAGTTTAAAAAAAAACTAAAGAAAAAACAGGACCGATAGTTCAAAAAAAATGAAGCCAGAAATAAATCAAAATACCTATCCAAATGTTTACAGCAATCAAGTAAAAAAAATGAAATATCAATTTTCCAGCTTGGTCGTTATAGCCATAAAATTGCCAAAACCACGATACAAGACTCAATACAGGTTACACTTAACACTATGTGAAACTTCGATAACAGCAGCGATGGAACACCAAGGATAGCACTGACTAAATTGGAGCCAAAAAAACAGCTAACTGACAACAAAACTGGAAAAGTAGAAAAAATTTTGGAAAAATTGGACCGGTACTCATACCAGCTAGTTGGGTGGGACAAGCAAGTCTTATCTCTGCATCATATATGCACTGTAAAATACTATGAAACACAGACGAATCCTCGAAGTAGTTAGTATAACTCTTGCTATATGTCGGATTCGAGCCCGCTACATCAAGACTTGGTGTCTCACGATCTTAATTTTCAGCCGCGAACGCTTACTGACTGCCAAAACCTAGCCACAAATGATATTCTAATGCTACAGATCGTTATTATTGCACAAGTGCTAACATAGGCGCTACGCGCAATACACCGAAGGCATAGAAACTGAAGCAAAAACCAAACAACTTGAACAACTAATAATTGAAGAATAACAGTTCTAGAACAAAAAATCGTAGGACAAAGGACCTGAAATAACAATCGTAGAACTAAATGTCGTACTTACGCATTGTAGATCAATTTCTATAGCTATAATAAAATACAAAAGATTGTGTTTGTATGTGTAGCAAAACGCCTCCTGTTTTACACCTAATACAAGTATACACAGACCAGTTAATTGAAACTACAGTGTACCTATTACAAGTATACACAGATCAGTTAAACTAAAGAAACTGTGTACCTAATACAAGTATACACGATCAGTTGATTGAAACTACAGTGTACCTAATACAAGTATACACAGCAGTTGAAATAGAAAAACTGTGTACCTAATACAAGTATACACAGACCAGTTGATTGAAACTACAGTGTACCTAATACAAGTATACACAGCAGTTGAAAAAAAACTGTGTACCTAATACAAGTATACACAGACCAGTTGATTGAAACTACAGTGTACCTAATACAAGTATACACAGCAGTTGAAATAGAAAAACTGTGTACCTAATACAAGTATACACAGATCAGTTGATTGAAACTACAGTGTACCTAATACAAGTATACACAGCAGTTGAAAAAAAACTGTGTACCTAATACAAGTATACACAGACCAGTTGATTGAAACTACAGAGTACCTAATACAAGTATACACAAAAGTTGAAATAGAATAACTGTGTACCTCCGAATACAAGTATACACAGATCAGTTGATTGAAACTACAGTGTACCTAATACAAGTATACACAGCAGTTGAAAAAAAACTGTACCTAATACAAGTATACACAGACCAGTTGATTGAAACTACAGTGTACCTAATACAAGTATACACAAAAGTTGAAATAGAATAACTGTGTACCTAATACAAGTATACACAGATCAATTGATTGAAACTACAGTGTACCTAATACAAGTATACACAGCAGTTGAAAAAAAACTGTGTACCTAATACAAGTATACACAGACCAGTTGAGCTGCTGGCAGAAAATCATACAGTGACTAGCTAAAACTTTGTAACCACCTGTTCAGAATGGCAAGGGAAGAATTGAAAATGTTTTTTTTTTTAAAAATTAAGGTGTAAAATTTATTGGTCGTACATTAAAACAGATTGTAAATTCTTAAAACACGTAGTCCAAAATGCTCGTACTCTTCGACGTGACCTGCATTGTCAACTGTGACCCTCTAAGAGAATGAATAAAATGCAGTAATGGTAAATTTCAAAAAAGATTCAAAGAAAATTATCACAAAGAACTCATCTACTGCTAGTCAATCAAAAATATAACAAGGTACATTTGAACGATTTGAGAGACATAACAAAAATTTGTCTACAACTAGACATCCAGAAAGTGCGCGATATAGTCCAGCCCACATGATAATTGATAACTGTGGACGTTATTTGTCGACACTTGACAACAGACAACATTAAAAAAAAAACCCGTTACACGATACCATAACACCTTGACTAAAGTCTTCGGTGTAATCAATTGAGCAGTTTCATTTGCTAGTTAGGTAGGAAAAAGTAGTCATGAAAAAACACTACGCTCGACAGTTTGCTGTCAAACTATGAAAAGCAATTTGAATATTGAAAATTTTCAAAAAGTAACTTATATTTTCAGAAAGCTTAACTATAACTTATATTTTTTTCTGAAGATTTTTTTAGGATTTTCCTCAAAAAAAAATTGAACTCATTGATTTGTACCATCGTGGGGAAAAACAAGCTCGTTGATCAAACTTGACACAAAACATAGCAAACAGATAGCTGGAAAAATATTGAGGTGTACAAAAAACATTTTCGAATTATGGAACAATAAATTTTAAGTTTTTTGAATTTCAAGGCTTGTTGCATATTAAATTTTTTCTCCAAATTATGCTTTTTAGAAAAAAAAGTATCTCTTGGTAATTTTTCCGCAGCAAGCTAGATTTCAAACACAATGTAAACTCCACGTATTCACTCAAGCTTTTTAATTTGAAGGACAGTTCATTCGCTAGCACTTAACGAATGTACTTGACCACAACAGCATAATACAAGCAGCAGTAAGTACGCTTTAGTCAGCGGAAGTAGCTCATGCTGTTCAAATAATGGAGAGACAATTCTGCACAATTTTAGGCTGGAAAAAGAAGAGGAAAATTCGAAGAAAAACATCAGAACTATTTCAAAAAACCTCTCCGAAACTTCAAAAATCAGAGTCACAGCTTCACTTGCAAACACAAGCAAAAAAAACAACAAACTGTAGCTTTAAAAAGGTTTAAAGAGAAAAATTGAAAAGACAAAAAAAATTTAATTGGAAAAAAAGCTCTACGGGACCTCAGTCCTCGCACATCTAAGATTCTGAGTCCTCAGACATCCAGCTAATCAATTCGACTGCCCTACTATCGACTACACGACTCATTAGCTAGCGATAATACAGTGGACGACAACACGTGCTATGAAACTGCCAAAGCCATTTCGGGTCAAATCCAAAAGCTTCACTGCCACGAAAACCTTTTTTTTCTATTTTTTCCTAAATCAGGTTTTTGCATTTTCAAGAAAGCTCAGAAATTGTTTGTTCGACCTAAAACATTCGAAACTATCTTCTCCTGAAGCAGCAACCCTGATGTCTAAAAACTTGCTAAACAGTAGAAACAACCATTTTTCTTCATTTTTGTCGGGGTTCTTCGTTTTAAGAGTTGCGTGCTCAAACATTTTGTAGAAATAGAACCCCTTGATTAAGCTTCAAAATGACACAAATTTAACCATGCAGAACTCATTAACTGAGTGGTGCAGATACATAAAACTAAGTGCCGTCGGAAACACTCACGCCTTAAATTGCGGAAATTCTGTAAAAACAGCACAGATGAAAACAATTCAAATTCATTCAATATTTATGATACAATACAATTTTACATTAAAACTAATTACACCAAAACTAATTCATTATTATAGACATTAAAACAGAATGATACGTTTCATTTAGCCAGAAGAAAGTTTATACAGTTTGAGTTCCCGTCTAACGGACAATTTGATTGCGCGACAACTACCCCGATAACACACTGCTACACCTGTCATCAAACATGATTAAACGTAGAGTAAAAAACTTCAAAATTCATGAAGATCTGGCCGATAATTTGCAACGTCTATGAAGAATTATTAGAGTATAATTTTCAGGAATTTTATTATAAGTGTCATATTTCTCCTTGGTCGAGAAGCTAAGCAGTGCAATATGTTGTCCCAATCTAAGGTATCTTTTTTGTTTCTAGAGGTTGCAAAACATGACCGTCATTTTATGTGCACTAAGTATTGATTTATGATTAACACCAGAAGATAAAATAGAATTCATTGAAATAACTTAACAATTAAGAGAGAACTGCGCTCGTAAAACGTAGGACTAAGTTCGAACTAGTCCGTTATTTTATGTTGCTCCAAGCTAGAGGTTTCTTCCTCGTCGTCTCTCTGATTAAGAAGAGGCTCATTGGCTGCTGGTTCTACCAATGGAATACGAACTGACCCGGTTCCCTTGTTATTCGACTTTTCTGTCTCTCCTAGAGGCGCGAAAGCCCTAGCCAATAAACTCTTTGCCTGATTTGTTGATGACTTGTTCTGACTTTGCCGGATTTTGACGTAACTGGAATCTCCTACAATGTGAATAAAAAAAATTTGATCAAACTTAAGACAATTTTTCTTAAATTGATGTTATTTTGAAAATTGAGACATTAAAATTTTTCAATCTGTGAAATGTCAAAGGAGGGGTTTTTTACTCATTCTGCCCAAATTGGCAGCTATCAAAACATAGCCAACAGACAGTTGGAAAAAATTCAATGAACGGAAGGAAACAAAAAAGGAAAAATGCCTTGTTTTTGAAAATGGCTTTACAGCTCTTCCACTTTCAAGAACAATTTATGATCGAAATTTTTTGGATAAAACTACCCCAAGTTTTTATTCCCCTGGGAAATCTGAAAATTAAAATCCTCTTTCGAAACTAGAAGTCGATCACGAGCAGGTTATCGGTTAAAATAAAACAATTTCACAAACTCATACCCTTGCTTTGATTGACAGGAATGTGCACAGTATCTTCTCGCATAGATTCTTCTGGATCTGATTCGATCATGAATCTATGCAGCGTTCCAGTTGAAGTTTCCTTGGCCGGATCCTTCCAGAGGAGGAAATGGCTGTTCAGGTCAAAATCACCCTTGTCAAAATCCAGTGTGTAACTTGCTATGTTCTGACTGTAACCCAGACTGAACACGGAAAGAAAGAGGAATATCGCGATAGCACACAACACCCCTATTTCCAGCACCTGATAAAAATATATTACCATCAACTCAATCTTGCAATGAAACGCGATACCTGCCAAGAAACAGTCCTTTTAAATAAGCCCTTAAGCCGCTCAATTGTTGAACATCGATAGAGTCAAAGAACTTGGAAGAATAGGTTATTTTATGAGCGAAAAATGATTGAGATATTGATAATAAAAAATATATTTTTAGTACAATTAACTAAACACCTGCAATGGAGACTTGAGACACATATTTGAAGTTTTTTTTACAGATCGAATCTTCACTTCGCAAACACAAGCGATACAACGACAAAAAGCAGCTCAAAAAGTGATATAAGAAAGGTGAAAAATAAGACTTGAATTATAAAACTTTTGCAATCTGTCGGATTCGAACCTCTGACCTCGGAATCAGTAGTCTCACGTTCTCGTATCAGCGTCACGCATCAACTTCCGACCCAATTCATATAACAACTGCAGTAAAACAAAAACTGCAGTAAAACTATTGAAAAGCCGTGCACTTTCGATTATCAGTTATCTGGAAAAATTCGATTTGATCTGTAAACATTAATTTGGTTTCTTCAATTTGGTTGTTGATGCATCAGCTAGGCTTACTAAGCGCAGAAGGTTCAACTTAGATGAATACATGAATTAAAACATTTTCATCGATGTGAAAAAGCTTTTGATACGCTTGACCACAAAGCCTTATTAATTGAATAAACAACTATAGGTGTTCGAGGTGATTGTAAAAATTGATTTAATAGCTTTTTAAATCTGATTGCATTTTTATCGACTAAGTGTTTCACAAGGCTCGGTAATTAATTGCTGCAAAAAGGGTTCCTTTTTGTTGAAGGAAACAAACTTGACTGGCAGAGTATCAGCTTAACTGCTGTAACATTTTTTCATGTATGAACGAACTACGACCTTAAGATCTGTAAAAGCACATTAACTAATTATAATTGAATTAGAATTGCTTGCAACTTCAAGGATGCGCCCAATGACATGAATTATAATTCAAGTCAAGTAGTAAGCACACAAATAATCAGATATTAGAATTTTGATTGATACGAACATAGCCAACAGACAGTTGGAAAAGATTCAATGAACGCAATTTAATAGAAAAAAATTAACTTTTCTTTGGGAAGTCTTAACTTTCAAAAAAATAGATGCCCTTCAAGCTTTTTGAATTTCTAAAATAATTTATCAGTAGCACTTTTTCGATAAAAAATAAACCAACTTGAGAAACCTGCATCAATAAAAAAAAAATATTTCGCTTGGAAATCTGAGAACTAAATTCCACTTTCGAAACTAGAAGTCGATCACGTTTTTTGAAACCTTCACACTTTTGCTGCTCGATCGCGGAGTTTGCCATTCTTTTACAAAATGAAAAAAAACGCACTTAAAAAGAAATCAAAAGTCAAGCCACGAGAAAGTAAAATTGAGCCTGAACAAAATTTCCTGAAAAAAAAATAAAAACATCATCACGATGAACTACGTTTATCTACTCTTAAAAAAATAGCATTTAACTATCAAATTCAAAGAGTTAAGTCACATCTGGATTGATAGACATTGAGGTTATATTTAAAAATGGAGAAATCAAACATCAAACCAACGAGCTAGCAGGGCTTGTTTGTTTATGGTGATACAAGTAACATAATGTTAAATCAAATTCTTACTCAAAAAACTTTGATTGAATTAATTTCCGAGCCAAATAGATAGCACACAAAGCTTTCTAGAAAATAACATAATAATAGTTCTTGAGCTTTTTTGTTTGTACATTAGTTTCTTTGATTTCCTTCTTTCTTTAGATCAGAGATACTTTATATGATTTCAAAACATTCAAAAAAATACTTGTTCAAAAAGCAATAAAAACTGCTTTTTCGCACGCTTAATCAACCGTTCTGTAAAAAACCAACAAATCATTGTCTCCGGCATATAAAAATTTGAAATAATTAAACGATTGAGGGTCGTGCATTTTATCCTAGGCAATACTGCGCCCATTTCTAATAATTGTATCGGTTCATAAATTGAGGATAATTAATTTCTTGACAAGAAGAAAAGTTTTATAAAATTGCCATTCATGAAAATAAGAAGGAATTAGATATCGATATTTGCAGAATGGATTTTTTTCTCATATTACAATTCGATAGATTTAACCAAAAAGGTTGGAATATATTTTGAGGGAAGCAAAAATGAAAACTTTCCCGAAAAAATATTGCTAAATTTTTTGTTAAATTCTACCAAAATATAACTTGAAGATCTTATCAAAAAACATGGCTTTCTACTCGAGTTTTTGAGGAAACACAATTTTTGTGAACTTCTGTTTTTGAAATAGTAATCTGATGTGGTTCCACTTGATATACTCTAGTTAGATATGACCTTCACTCTTTCATTCTCTCCGGCGGAGAGAATCCTCTCTTCACTTTTTAAGGTTTTAACTTTGGATTAATTCACTTATATTCTCTAAATTGTATAGAGTAGAATTAGCTGCCACAAAGTTACATTTTCTCATGGCGCAGTCAAATAACGAATCTAACGTGAGAGGAATACCTCCATTTTGGCAGATTTATACGGCAGACCCACCTATACCTAGGGAAGATTGGAGTGATCTCTTCCACTTGACAATAATCGCGAACGAAAATGTAGATATCGAGAATCTACTGAATCCTTAGGAAAAACATCATCCCCATCCACCAACTCTGGACAATCCGACGGAAAACCAACGAAAAGCTAGGATGGAAAGAAACATCCAAGAACAAAGACGGTACGACGATGAGGAAGCGGCATCTACTAAATCAGAAACTAAGAAACTTAACGGAATGAGAATAGAGGAAGCCGACAAGAAATTACGTTCTATTCTGTACTTAGCCCTCGGAAACGAGGGAAAGCGAATCTTCGGACAAAAGTTCAAAGGTAAAAAAACTCTAAAATTCATTCAAAGAGTTTTGGTGACACTTAGCTACCGCTTTCGTCAGGAAAACGAACGTCACATTGGAAAGGCCAACGTTATTGAACAGGAAACAACGAGACAGAGAGTCACCTCAACAACTTTGGGGAGCCTTAGCCGAAATGGCTAGAAAATGTGACCTAAAAATGTCACATTTTTTAGCCATTTCGGCTAATGCTCCCCAAACCACCGGAGAGGACGAATGGATCAGGGACATCCTCATAAATAACATGAAAAATTCAGACATACAACGAAAACTCAATGTCGCCCTAATTGATGAAAAGGGAATTTTAAACCATTTAAAATTAACAAATAATTTTAAATCCAAGGGAATCATCCGTACACAATCATTTTAACGTCAAAAGAGAACCTACCCTGAATATTGAACGGAGCAACACCTGTATGAAATGTCGCGGGACTTTTTCAAAAGGACATCTGGCTGTTTGTCTAGCGAAGGACACAACTTGTACATCCTGTAAATATAAAGGCCATTTCACCAGACTCTGTAAATCTCGTCGTAAAAGTGTAAACATTGTAAATACTCATATTGTAGATAATGTAGATTTTAATCCGTCCGATCATCCGGATGTAAATAGAGAACGTTGTGACGTGATTTAGCGCATGGTCAGAATCTGGACAGAGTGAAAATGACGATAATTCTGTATAAAATGTAACTACAATTTTCGACGATGATGGAGAAGAACTTAAGAAACTATTAAAAACTGGCCTCGGGAAGGAAAACCAAGTAATTTTTAAACATACAAGTGGACTCTGCAAGCCCGGTCAGCTTTTAAGAAAAACGTCCTTCACGAATTGAAATTTCGGGATCCATACCTAAAAACTTATCCTGAGGATAAAGCAACCAAGGACTTATACCCGGGTTCACGGACAATGCCATCAACATCTCTGGCAAAGTGATAGTACTAATCTTTCCAAATGGATGGTCACACGACGACTGCCATTTCTTTTTTACAGAAAGGCATGAGAGAAACATACTCGGAAATGACAACCTGCCCAAGTGGGGATAGAAGTATCACAGAAGTACTTTCCACACTTCCAGACAAATAAGATGTGTAAGTCAATAAATTTGATTTCCAGCGCAAAAAAAAGAAAAGCAAATTACTAACATCGCTGAGACTTTTAAAAATTTATTCCTTCGGATTGGTAAAATAAAAAATCAGATGGAAATCACTCATTTTCACGAACCACTAAAGCCCATACAATTAAAAGGCAGACGCGTTCCTCTCCACTTACTTGATTCAGTTAAAACGGAACTTAATCGACTGAAAAACATGGGACACATTAAGAAGTTGAAAAATTGCGATGAAGACCGTTTTATCAGCCCAATTGTCATTCCTCGTAAAAAAAGACAAATCGATGAAGTCGGCTTTAGATTCAAAATTTATTAACAAACAGATCTACAAGAACAAATACCAAATGCCGAATATTCACGAAAATGTAGATGACGTAGCGGCAAAAATTGCAAATGACTCCGTTGGAGAGAAGTTTGACTTACTAACTTGGATTTAAAAAATGCATATAGCCAACTCGCCTTAGACAAATTTACTAGTAACCAGTGTTACTTTAGTATAGTGGGCGGCGATATTACGGGTACCTATCAGTTTTTAACTGGCTTTTACGGGTTAGCGACATGCAACGAATTTCAAAGAGTCATGGACTCAACGCTAGGTACGATCACTTCTACAAACTGTTATTTAGATGACATTTTAATTGCATCCAAAAGAAGCTTCTCAGACCACAAAAACATTGTTTTTAAAATCTTATCAAGTTTAGACTATTACAATTTCGCCGTTAGATGGTCAAAATGCAAATTCTTTCAAAAAGAAATCGAATGGTTGAAATTCAAAATCTCAAATACTGGAATTTCTCCGGTATTCGACAAAAACGAAAGCAATAAAGAACTTACCCATCCCAAAAACTTTGAAGGAACTACGATCATTCTTCGGGTCTATAAATCAATATATTAACTTTGCCCAATCTAGCATCCTTGGAAAGCCCGTTACGTCCTTTATTAAATGAGAAATCTATTTTCCATTGGAACTTCGATCATACAAAAGCTTTTGAAAATCAAACAGATTATCAATCTTACAGAAAATACGCATTTCGACGTAAAACTTGAAACCAGAATAAAAACGGCCGCATCACATAACGATTTGGGAGCCTCCCTAGAACAACTCCATGGGGATGACTGGAAAACGATTTCATTTGCTTCTCGGTTTCTAAACCCACATGAATCGAAATATTCTACCAATGAATTAGAACTTTTGGGAGTTGTAGAACATTACAAAACTTACTTTTCTGGATCAGACTTCGAAGTAATTACAGATCATAAAGCCCTATCAACAAACCACGGGAATGAAATATACCACAGCAGACTAACAAGATGGGTTGATCGGCTACTACCGTTTAATTTTACAATTAAACGCCTTGCAAGAAAAAACATGAAACTCACTGATTTAATTTGAGAATTCCTTCTGGAAAAGTAAAGGACCCATCACATTACGACGAAGAATTTGTAGTCGCGAATATAGATAAAATTAGGAAATCAATTAATCCTTCGGATAAACAAAGAATGACATGCTGTTATTGGTTCAAATCTGGAAAATTCCGTTTACGCAAGATTACATAATTACCTTTTAGCTTCAGTACTAAAACTCATTAATTCGACCTTACCAATTTGATCATCAAATCATAATCGCACTGATTTTGTACTTCGAAATGTATTCCTTCGGATTATTCAAACACTAACTCTTTAATAATTTCTATTTCTAATTCCGCATTTTCATATTCTTTTTTTCTTTATTGTAGCATAATTAATTCAGCTTTAGATAAAAAAAAACTGTAAAAACTGTTATGGAAAATTAAAAAATTTTTAATTAATCGGTCCACTTCCGGTATTCAAGTTTCCCTAGAATTCCCTTTGTTATCTGACCACGTAAGAGTTGTGAATAAATACCGAGAAAATTTGAAGTTGCCCGATCGTCCTTTGGATTTGAATACGTTATTTAATGCCAAATTAGTAGCTCTCCTAACCGAAGACGACCCAATGTTGAGCCCCATCGTAAAAGCACTTCAAAACAAAACTGAGACGATTAACGCCAATTCATCGTATTTCAACCACTTTGTACAGGACTTACATGAATCCGACGGATTACTATACATGGACGGTAAATTAGTTATCCCTTTTACCTTGCGAAATGCAATGTTCAAAACTCTCCATGAAACACATCCCGTTCAAATTGGAATGAAATACTTGGCCCAATACATCTGGTGGCCCCACATTAACAGACAGATCTATTTTCACGGCATCAATTGCTCAGAATGTACAAAGACGAGTAAGAATTTAAGAAGTATAATTCCTAATTCACAAATTAGTGAACTTCCCCCCTTACTGGAACCCAACGAAGAACTCAATCTAGACTTCGCCGGTCCTTTAGATTCTCACTGGTGCACGAAGAATAATACCTTACTTTGCATCGATCGATCAAAAATTACTACATCTTCATCATCAAAAACAGTCATCGAATTTCTTCAAGATTACATATTTCTTCACGGCATACCATACATTAGAGTAGATCACGCATCCTGTTTTACAAGGCAGGATTTTAAATTATTTTGCGATTCGAACAAAATCAAATTAATATTTTGTACAGTAGATCATCGCTCCAACGGATTAGTTGAGAAACTTGTACATACTGCAAAAATTAAATTGTTGGCTATGTCTCAAAAAGCCCAAAAATGTACATTACGAGACGCTGTCTCAAAAATCATCTGAAACCTTCGGTCCTCTTGACAATCAAAAATCAAATGCTCTCCTTTCGAAGTACATTTTAATAGAAAACCAAACACTATTTGGAAACAATTGGCTTCTGGTAAACCATCCAATGGAATTTTAGACAAAGGAAAATCGATACTTTCTAAAGAAAGAGCAAAGGACTGGAACGCAGACGACAGAGTGGAGGATGGATACAAGGATACGTTGATCTCCAAGAAGAACCAGACACCTGTAGAGAAAGGATACGAATCAGACTACCCGTTCCCCTCAAAACCTTCCTCGTCCGGAATACCCCTTCAAAATCCATTTAAAGGTAAAATCCTTCGGAAAACGAACGAGAGCATCAAAGGAAATCCGTTTTATAAGGAGTTGAAACAAAAAATCAAAAACACTTCTAGTACGACCGTAGAATTATCCGACGGAAAAATAATCAGAAAATCATATCGCCATTCCCCGATCAAAGTCTTCAAAAATCCGATCTTTTAAAGGCAACATCATTTCCTTACTTTTCTAACTGTAATGTTGAAGTAGGTCAGAAACGCGAGAAACCTGGAAACAAAACAATCCACGAAAACATCAACTGAAGACCAGGAATTTAGAAGAATTGGGATCCTCAGACAAAAACACCAGGACGCGCGTGTCGAGACCTTCTACGAGCCCTTCTCGAAGACAACCTCCACGATCTAAGTCGACTATTTTACCAGGTTACCTTGCTTCTGACGCGTCTATGGTTATTCCCTCGGATACTTCCGATATAGGCGATTGGGAATGGATAGCTGTAGGTTTTCCGTGTAGAGACGTAGTTAGGGAGCGAATTATTTCCGATTCCCTAAATGCTTCAAAACACGATAGCAACACTGATAACTCTCCCGAAGCAAATGATAACATTAAGGTTGAGATTTTAGAAGATAACCAAGACGACGAGCTAATAACATCGCAGTGCCCAATCAGCATCAATCCGGTGGAATCTACTACCACCACTCAAGAAAGGGACTCGAAGAATACTCCAACAACACCACTAAATGAGGACTCTCCAGTGAACTTCCCAATTTATGAGATAGTGGACTTATCTGATGAAGCCCTGCTGCCTAAGCTCAAGTAATGAACCACCTGTACGCCTGAAACCCGGTAATGAACCACCTGTACGCCGGTCTAATCGAAATGTGGGCCCGCCAAAATTCTATGGTAAGAGATATTTCATAGATGTTGTAGATGAGCCCAAGTGGTTTCTGGCACGGCATTGAACCTTATCGTCCTGGACAACAGCTGAACTCGAAAACTTTATAAACTGCTACACAAAATGTTATCTCAAAAACAAATCATAACATTTCGCCTATCTGGTGCGTTATGTTTTTTTTTATTTACTACATTACTCTTTGGATTGTTAACCGCCTAGGCCATCATTAACATTCCTTCGGATCAGTACATACATTCATCTTAGTGTTTGGCTACCTTTAAAATTTAATAGTAATGCTTTATACCCTAGCACACTTAAATACATTTGGACTCAGTTACATTCCAAGGAATTTAACTTCGTAATCTTTTTGATTTCCAATCTGACTACTTTTACATCCGGCGGATGTTGGTTACTTATTTTAATCCAGCAGCTAATTTCATATCATTAACGGCCTTATTTAAATACACTCGTTAAATTTTATCTCTAATCTAGTACATTTATTGTGCTTAAAATTTAATTTTGTTTCCCAAAGGGGAGAAAAGGTGCAGTTAGTTAGTTATATAGTTAATTTTTGCACTTCAAATTTTTCCGGCTAAAAGGAATGATGTGGTTCCACTTTATATACTCTAGTTTAGCTAACGATTACGTAACAATCCTAACAAGTCACTTAGATATGACCTTCACTCTTTCATTCTCTCCGGCGGCGAGAATGCTCTCTTCCTTTATTTAATGTTTTAACTTTAGATTAATTCACTTTTATTCTTTCAATTATATAAAGTAGAATTAGGTGCAACACAGTAACATTTTATCATAATCGATATAAAAAATCGTTCAATTTGGTTTATTGCTACTGTTTTATAAGCTATTATGGAGGCGTTCAACAGTATCGAAGTACAACGGTACCAAAACTGAAAACGTGTTCAACAGCGCCGAAAACTTATGGTCATACAAACTTTGAATTCCGTTTATGAATTGTTTGCAATTATGCTTGAATACTGGTTTACTTTGGAGAAAAACCGAAAACAAAAGTTTGATAATTACCGAGTTTATTATTTTCTCAGCATAATTGATTTGGATGATTAAAAAAAAGAAAATAAAAAATAATTTTCGGCATTGTTGTACTGCCTCTTTCGCATGAAACTCACTTTGCTGTATCTAATTTCTCATTATAATATAAAATTAAGAGTTATTTTTTCTCATAAAATTTATTTTTGTTTCCCAAAGGGGAGAAAAGGTGCAGTTAGTTAGTTAAATAGTTAATTTTTGCAATTCAAATTTTTCCGGCTAAGAAGAATGATGTGGTTCCACTTTATATACTCTAGTTAAGCTAACGATTACGTAACCATCCTAAGTTTTTATCTATTATAAGAGCTAGTCAGTAGAAAAAACGAGAAGTTGTTCTGTGTATCTGAGCCATAGGCGGCATAAGCTAGCTTGAAATTTCTATTTTTTAAATGGAGGTAAGTAATAAAAATTTACTTATAAATATTTTTGACTCAATGATGCACTCAGTGGGTATTGATTATGCCCTTTGTCTATCCTCTCCTCGATCTTGGTGCTAATTATATAAACTTTGACGTTGTATCACCCTTGTTTTTGGAGAAAAAAATTTATTTCAAGAAAAATAAAACTTCGCTACTTTCTTAATATAATGAGTTGTGTTAACCTAACCTTGTTGTTGAGCATATGTTCTTTCTGAAGCAGTTCCATGAAGTAATCTCCAAATCCCCAGACACCTCGCCAACATTGGATTGAGGAGAGGAGAGCGAAAGAGGCCATCAGGTAGTAGACCAGGAACAGCATCCGCCGATTAGCTCCTCCCTCCTTGCCGTCTTCATCTAAATTCAGTAAAAACAGGAGGTAGTAACATCATCAACTGGATCCTCACGTGGGGAAGGACCAGCGTACGAGCTGTTCAAAATTTTACAGAGATCCCCTATTGTGTCCTTTGAACAAAACAGTATGCCTTTCATAGGTTAACTTTCTGGGCCCGGAAAAATTAGTTATCAAGTCTCCAAACAACGAGCACAGCTCATGGTCGGCTTCGAACTGCTAACCTCTTTATTAAAAACCCGAGCCACAAAACGATTCATAATCGGATATTTGACCATGGTTCTCAACATTAAAAGCACGCGACAAACGAACTCTTCCATAATAAAGCAGGACAGTTTAACTAAGGACCTGCATTAAAATCATGATTGAAGCAGCTTGATGAAACATCTAAGACCTTTGGCTGACATATATTTCATTTGCTAAACCTTTGCTGGGACCTTTTAGTCACGACTTAAATCTTTTTGAGGCTATTTAAAGCAAAAATATCACAATAAAAAGGTGGTATATAAACCACATTTGGGCTGGTTGAAGTTCGTCTATTCTATAACAAAGATTTAAACCAGATTTGGGCTGGTTTAAGTTCGTCCATTCTATACCAAAGCTTATGTATGATTAATCAATCAAACATCTAATTAGTAACAAAAAAGTTACCATTTACAACAAAAAGGTTTCTGCTCATACAGAGCAAAAAGATTAAAATAAAAAATCAGAGATAAAGAAGGATAGCCGGTTACCGTGCAAATAGCACAGAATGTTCCGACCATAGTCTTTAGAAAATTACGGTTTAGAAAGTTTTTTTTCCAAATTAGTGTAATTTTTTTCTGTTTGGTGTGATGAAATAATTTTTAGGCATATTAGACGGTCATACTAATCTAGGCAAGTTGGACAAAAAACTTTGTAGATGAATGACTAGAAAAACTTTTCAAAATTTTCTTCAAATTTTTTTGCAGAAAATTTTTAATGTTTTGAAGTTTTTGGTTCCCAAAATGGAGCTATAAAAACTCCAAACACTAATTTTACTAGCTTTAAATTAAGTTTTAAGGTCAGATTAGGCAGATTTCAGCTGTTGTAAGCCTGCTCGTTTGCTTTATTTGCCCGAATTAAGACGAAAAATCCAACACTTCAAACCGGTTTTTCTCAACACGGGGGGAAACTTTTTAAAATTTTTAAATGTGGTTCGAATCACGACTGAAAGGGCTTTAATATCATATATCACTCAACCCAGTCCGATGATTATTTGTGGTACCTGATTTTGCGTGGAAAACAAAAAGAAAAAAAACTAAAACACACCCGAAGACAAAGTTCCTCCCCATTTTTCAAATGGTCGGAACAACAAGAGTAGCCGGTTTTCTGTGCTCGCAATTCGGCTAAAAACCAATAACTGAGAAAACATTTTAATTTTTTATAGCGTTCGACTCGCGACTAAACAGGCTGTAATATGCAATATCACTAAAAATTGCGTGGAGAAAAACACAACCGAAGACTAAGTTCCTCCCCCCTTCTAAAGTTCTGAACAATAGGATTGTAATCCCCACCTGGATAAGAATTCTTGCAGCAAAGTAGTAGACAAGACTTCACTTGGTCGAATACAAACAACGCCCCCATCAGTAACAGACCAAACACCAATGAGATCGAAGTGGAAGTGTAGTAGTGTTCATCTCCAGGGAGAAGAAATTTATCAGTGAGATTCCACACTTGAGTCCACACAGTGATTGACAGAATGTGCACCAAAACTAGCGTCGAAGTGATGTTTGCTGAGTTTGTGATTCCTGCGTCAAATGTATTAAATAATGAAAAGGTCTTTAAAAAAATCAGCTGTAAATTCAAATGAAAGCCACGAAGGCAAAACTTTTTTCAAACAAGAGTCACCAGTAGCAAAGAAAATTCCGATCACATTCATTAAAACATTTTGATTAATCATTTTTCTGCGCTGTAGAGAAACTATACAAAATTTTCAAAAGTTTAGTAAATTAGGCATAGTCTTTGAAAGATGAATAAAAAACAAAAATATAAATTGTTGCGGATTATTATTGGCATTTTGATTGCCAAGGAAGCGCTAAATAAAGCTTCAAAAACTAATTTGCCTGGAGTAAAACTAAGTTTCTCCCGGCTTCAATAAAAACTTCTTCTATTATAACTCCTACTCGCCCACTTAACAACTTAAATAATAATTATAGTATAATCTTGATTCAAGATTTATTTCTGCTACCTGGAAGAATGTTCATTGCAATTAAATCGTATATAAACTGAAAAGTCGTACTATACAATTTATTTCTTAACCTGTGGATATAGTGTCACTGACGGTCGGGGTCTTGCAAATTTCCTCCTTCGTAATAGTTAGTTGAGCAGTCACTGTCAGCGAGCGACAAGAAATGAGGATGAAGCAGGATACAATCAGCTCGCATACTTGCGCAAAGGTTGAATGAGTGTAAAAATCCAACATGTCCCACCAACTTTTCCACAGAAACACCTACAATTATTCTTAAATACATCTGACTTTATCATTTATAAGGTTTTTAATTATCTAAAGCGTAATAAATAAGGGCAAATGTAACAACTGAACTTTTATTTGCCACAGCAAATTAATCTAGAAAAGAAGCTATAGCATTTTAAGAGTGAACGTAATTTCAAGTAAGCTCAAGAAACTTTTAAATCCTTGCCTGAAACCAAGTTACAAAGAAGTCGTGGATCAATTTAGCTGAGACGTGCGAGCAAGTGTTCTGGCTTGTATTGATAAAACACGACATAGTTTCGATGTACATGCAGAGATAGGAGCCTCCGAATCCAACAAATAGCATGGCCCAGATATAGTGCTCGGCGTCGTCTGGAAACATACAACCAAGCAATGTCCACATTGTAAACCAGACTACAGCTGCAGACCATGCCACCAGCAGTGCAGTGAACACATCAGCAAATTCGTTTATGATTTTCATACCCGAAACAAAAATGGCAACTTTCAGTCCTGTTCATTAGATGACATCTCCACTCATAGCTAGATTGCACTGAATATCTGAAATAAATAAATATTCAGCCTTTAGAAACCTTTGGCTTTTTGATCTAATTCAACCTTTCAGGAACTGACTGACAACATTTATAATATATTTGGCATATTCTTGTGAAATTTATTTCAACTTTAATGACAAATTTAACTAAGTAATGTCCCCGATTGTAAAATACCAAGGAGCCCTTATAGACTTCCATATACTTTCAATTTTTGAATTTTTAAAGTTGGATCAGAGGCGGCGTTCAATTTATTATGGCAAATTTCATCGCAGAAAAGCATAACTGCATACCTATATTGCTAACTCCATACCTATATTGCTAAAAATTTCCATGTTTTCCTAGAATTAAAATTTCACAAAGCGGTAATGTTTTGCAACACTTGTGATGCAACACAAATATAGCATTGAAAGCTAGCGAATTCAAAAAGAGAAGGAAGACGAAGTTGAAGGTCGAAAAAAAAACATTCAAAAACATCGATAAAACACACCAAACAAAATTTTTTTACGTCTGTCTCTGTTTATCGTCGAAAAAGAATTCAGTTTAAGCAAGCGGAAGCCGAAAATACTTGTGTCCCACACTGTTGAGTCCGAAACAAAATTTTATCATAAAAAGCTTGAGATATGAATAGAAATTCGAACTTTTCATGCCCGATTCCTTCTAAAAGTTGAACGTTTAGCAACGAGAAAACTGTTCAGATTCGATTTCAGTTTTGGCAACGATACGTAAAATCTGATTTTGTGGTGATACGTAAGCTCGTTTGCACATCGCGTAGCCCTCACATAGTAGTTGCTACTGGAAATCAATTTCCTAGTGAATGCAATAATGGAAGTCCCATTGTCGAAGATTTCGTTGGTAGTTCCTTCAAAGACCGAGTGATCAACGTCCAGACTGTTGTTTCAAAGCTTCCAAAGAGAAGAAGAAGAAAAAAACTTTATTAGTGAATGATACTACATATAAAAGTGAAAATTTGAGTTTGCTTAATTCAAGCTTTGAGTTAAATTAGTAATATTCAGGAACGACATGTGTTGCAACGGCATTTGATGAAGAAAGTGCATGGATTGTCGAGATTGAAGGTTGATTGAAGTTGCTGTTTAAGGAAATTGAAGAGTAGAGTCTTGGTTTGTGAGACTGTAGTTGTAGAGTTGATGTCGACTTTTGCTAAAACACTATTGACGCTATGAATTGTTCTTTGGAAAAATCTCCCAAGGCAACAGAATTTGCGGGTAAGAGGTACAGAGAATACCATTCTCTGACTGGATCTGTTAACCGGTCTCGATTCACTAACAGTAACATAGTCATTAATATCGAAGTCGTAACAGTTATGTAACAGTTTGAAGAAGAGAACACAATCATTAAAAATAATTTGATAGCAAATAGGCAGTATGTTTAACATCACAAGACTGTCAGTATAATTAGTGGAACCAATTATCCACTTTACTGCCTTCTTCTGGAATTTTTCCAAATCACGTAGCTTTGATAAATTTGGGTACCAAATACAAGAGTTATAAAGTAAAATGGACCTCACACAAGAAATGTACATTTGAAGCTTAGTTTTAACAGGTGAGTTGAAAGGAACATTACGCTTTAAAAAATAAAAACACTTTGTGGCTTTAACAAGTTTCGCAGAAACATGGTGATTCCAAGACAAAGTAGGCCAGATATAAATACCCAAGTCTTTGATATGATCAACAGAGCATATTTCTGACCCGTTAAGATAAAGGTTGAAAATAAAGCTATTGTTTGAAATGAATTTAGTTTTGTCTGGATGAAAATCAAGACCGTTTTGGGTTGCCCAGGTCTCTACCGAATCTAAATCAGACTGAAAATTGTCATGACATTTGTCTCGATAAAGCAGTTTCAGGTCATCAGCAAATAAAGACGGTGAGGAATACTTGACAACATCCGGGAGGTCATTCTTATGAATAAGGAATAAAAGTGGTCCTAAAATGCTTCCTTGTGGTACACCGCTAGAGATGTAACCTTTGTAAGATAGAAAATTGTTAATACGTACTCTTTGTGAGCGATTGGAAAGATAAGATGAAATTAACATGATAAAATTTTCGTCAAAACCAAAAGAAGACAGCTTGTTCAGCAACTGTTTGTGTGACACAGAGTCAAAAGCCTTTTGAATGTCAAAATATACAGAACAGAAATTTTCACATTTACATTTGTAAATATTTTCAACATATTCCAACAATTGTGTAAACATGCTGCGCTTTTTAACAAGGCCATGCTGTGTACGAGAAAGTTTGTGTCGAACATAAGAATAAATGAAATTAAAAAGCAGTTTTTCCAAGCAAAGCGATAAGCGCGGTAAAAAACTGATTCCACGTAAATTTGTAATGTCAGATTTTGGCCTGGACTTATGAAAAGGCATGATAAACACCTCTTTCCAAAAATCGGGCCAAATAAAGCAGGTAACAATTTGACCGAGTAGAATATATACCATAGGCGTGAGTGCATCAGCATTATATTTGAGAACAAATGGTGGAATGCCATCAGCTGCAACTGCTGTGGTATCTGGTACCTTTTTAAGTAAACTATTTACATCAATTTCACCAAACGATAATTCGCGCAAGTTAATGGATGTATTATCAGAACAACCGTTATACGTAATAATTTCGCTTTTGTACACAGAACAGAAAAAGTTATTAAACAAATCGGCTTTGGTTTTATCAGTAGAAGCACATGAGGCTCCCAATTTAACAACCGAAGGAATTGGTGTGCTGCCAGAAAGTTTGTGAAGTAACTTGAAACAGTCGTTTGTATCAAGTGAATGAAACCAAAGGAGGACAAAGTCAGCTTTAATCAACTGGAAATCGATGGAAAGTTATTGGAGGTTTCTCAAGGCAGAATGGTCTTGTTTGTAAAAAAAATCCAGAGAACTACTTCGGCCTGAAACTTTCTTAGTTTCTTTAAATTAGTAAAGGAAGAGGACCATACTTGAGAGCCGTATACAAATAAAGAAAATGTGAAAAATGAAGGATTATTTTTTTTAGAACTAGAGACGTTGAAATATAAGATGCTTCTTAAGAAATTGAACAGTTCAGAAATTTTTGCAAATTATAGAAGAATACGATTACATCAATTTAGGTTGAAATTAACTTTATCAAGTATATGATTGCCGAAATTTTTGTTAAAACGTAAATTTCAAACGTTTTCGCAATTATGTGCATCGTCAGGTTTTTTACAATAAACTAATCTAAATGACGATAGAACATCAATTTACAAATAATATTTACAAAAATTCACATACATTTTGGTTCTAAACCATCATGTTAAGAAATTAGCCAATCACAGTTGACCTCTAAATTACTATTACAATTAAAAGACTTTTAACCTCCAAATTTAATTAAATTAATATATATTAATTTGTCTGAAAGTTTCTGAGTCATAATTTCATTTTAGACATGTACGTTTTAAACAAAAAAATATATATTTTGGGACTAAATTTTCAGTGTTAACTCCCTGCTCCTACACTCATCACGCGTGTTCAAGCCCGGTTTCTCTTTCCTGATATGTATTGCCTCTAGTGTTAGCAGTTTTGTTTGGTTGTTTGACCTATCTATAATTTCCCAACTAAGATCTTCGCTATTTCCCTCAAGTTGTCATTGCTGAAGGTGGAGGCCTACCGGTGAGACTGCTTTCTTATGTTCCTCAATTCTAGTGGTCAATTGTCGAACAGTTTGACCGACATAGGCGGAAGTGCATCCACTACATGACAGTTTATAAGCCACTCTTGAATTGAGGTCATGGGAAACCACTTGAACGTTAGTTAGTTTTCGTAACCTGTTAGCAAAAAATTGGCTCTGGTTACCTCTATATTGCACCATCAGCATTGGGGGCTTCAAATTTTTTGTCGATTGAACTGACAATTACCTCTCACTATCCAGGGGCTTACCCTTATCATCGATGATCTTGCACAAGGCGTCTGAAGCCACCTTTGCGGACCAATTTTCAGGGTACTGATTTGTCAGCCATTGCGCCCTATTAGTTTCCATAGCCTTATCAAATTGCTCCTAGCTAGATGTGTTCCTGAAAACCCTGTGTACAGCGCCTTGGATAACACTACGCTTATACTGAGTTGGGGCGCAGCTTCTATAGTTCAGTATAGTCCCTGTAATTGTTGGTTTTTGATACCAACTGCAAATTACACCCCTAATCTGCGATACCTTTATGTTCAAACCCAGAAACGCAAATTCCCCTCCGAGTTAGTTTCCTCTAGATTGAACTGCAAATTTGGATGAAGAGAATTGGCCGCATCGAGAAGACAACTCGGCTCCCCTGTGGCTGTTCTAACAATGTCATCCACATACCTGAGGAACAATTTCACCTGGGTAGTATCCTTCTTCTTGTTCTAAGCGCGGCAGCAGCTTTCACAGTACCAGACTATCTCGGTAATATATGCGTAAACGTCATCGGATATTTTTCCTCATTTTAGATGATACCAGTTTCGCCAACTCTTGTTTTTAACCCCCTTTGATCTATATGTGATTTTCCTGCTGCAACATGTGCACAAACCGTTTGTGTCATTAATTTGCTGTATCACCGTTCCCACCGGTATTTCGTGTCTTAGAGCAAACTCGAACTCTTTCAGCCATAACTTTGCCAGAATTACAGCGAGGGACGCGCCCATTGCTGAACCATCAACTATTACATACCATGAATCATTACATTTGAAATATTCTTTGCTGACCGCCATATTTAAAGCCTTTTCATTGTTGCTGTTTGAATTTCAGGAGGAGACTCCTGGCTGTACAGCTTCTGTAAAGCAATTTGAATTGCCTCCTTCAGGGGAACGTTGATGTACAAACTTTTCACATCAAGAGATTTTATGGTTTTATCCGGAGCAATGCTTTCAATTGTTTTTCTGGCATCTTTAGTATTGGTTTCTATATTGGCTTCATCAAGGTTGTCAAAAAACTTTGCAAGCATTTTGTTATGATTCTCATACGAGCTGCCTGGAAGTGATAGTACTGGTCGTAGGGGTGTCTCAGCCTTGTGTACCTTAGCTAAACCGTACAAACGGGCGGGTTGCCCCCCGGTTGACCTCATCTTAGAATATAACTGATCACTTATCTCGCCTCTTTTGTTCATGGCTAAAAATTTTTTGTTAGGTTCCTTCTCAATTTTCAGTATAACCTCATCAGTGGTTGCATCTTTTTTCACAAATTGAGCAGATTGCAGCAAGGATTCCAGCTTTGGTTCATAAGTTTGTTTCCTCATTATGCAAAAATCAACCCCCTTATCAAAAAGCACAGCCAGCAACTTATTATCTTTGAGATATTTCCTCGTTTTTTCAACGGCTTTGTGTCTTGGGGTTTGCCTTAGATTTTTGAATATGTCTTTACCGCGGCTTCAATTTCACATAAAATTTCACCAGATGTTTTTTGATTTTTCAATTGTGAGTGGAAAATGTCGATATCCGCCAAAAATGTGTTTCGTTATATTTGTCTCTAATGGAATGCTTTGGGCCCATTGATGGCACTTCATGGACCCATTCAGGCAGTTCAATGATATCAGGCTCCTTAACTGATCGCTCATTTCTCCCCCCAAGAGGTTTATCTTGTCTCTCGGACAGTTTTTCTAATTGTTTTCTAGGGTTTTCTGATGTATTTCTTGACGAAAGCGGAAAATGGATGCTCACTACTGTTCGTCGATTTCTTTTTGCACCAGTGATCTTGCCTCCATTAGCATCTCCTCGAACCTTTTCCTATCCTCATTTGCCCTAGAAGTTTCAGTCCCTACTAGTTTCAATTGAAAATTATGCACAGCTTGGTCCGAAAAAAAAACCGTTCTCGGGGACCTTAAACTTCAAAAAGTCCGTTATTAGATCGTTTTTCAGACATTTTCTCAGAAACATCACTCTATGTACAGATACTTGAACTTTTTTAAAGAAATTTAAATATTCTAACACAAGTTTTTTCTTTTTTTCAATTGAAAAATACTGTGGTCATTGTTTTCCTTGGTCATTGTCTTCTGATGTTGCCTTTCTTTGTGTGCCACTACTAATCGCAGAGATTTCAGCTCCAATTCAGCACTCTGGTGCAGCTTCAAAAATTCCTTGAGCTGCTCCGAGTCGTTTTGCATGCTCTTGGAGAAAAGCCGTTTTCTTGCTGGAATAATGAGCACTCCTGTGCCGAGAAGCTGACTAAAAATGTCGGGCGTTCCTTCCTTTCTGCAATATACGAACGCCAATATCTGCTGCTTCTTCGACTTCAAGTAGTTTGTCAGCTCCTCGACACTGGCTGGACGATAGTTGTTTGTTCTGTGACTGCTTATGGTGTTGTTCACCACGTCGTGCCACAAAACCACTTTTTTCTCCTTCAATGGACTGTCTTCCAGTAATTTTTGGAGGTTCTTTCTCTGGTTGAGCAAGTTGTTATTAAGGGATAGGCCAGGAATTGCTGTAACAAGGCTCTCATAACGCTTTTTCTCACATGTTTTAAGGGTGTTGATGCTGTGGAACAGTGAGATAGCTGCTACAATATGAAACATTTCGGTAACTCAAATAAATAAAAAATGGCCATATTCTACGTATGGATAAAAACACACTGTAATAATTCCCTATACATTGACGGAAGTCATTAAAAGTTTTTGTACTGGCCCTGAAATGGTAAAATACTTGGAATTTTAAGCTCTTCGATATTTGGTTTCTCACAAATTTACAAGTAAACTGAAGAAATTTTTGTTAAAAAGTAAAAACGAGCAAAAGTTTTTTCGCATCTATGTGCATCGTCAGGATTTTTACAATAAACTAATCTAATTGACAATAAAACGTAAATTTACAAAGGTTATTTACAATAATTCACATACATTTTGGTTCTAAATCATCATGTTGAAAACTTAGCCAATCACAATTGACCTCTAAATAACTATTACGATTAAAATACTTTTAACCTCTAAAATTATTTAAACCAATTTAAATTAATTTGTCTGGAAGTTTGTGAGTCATAATTTTGATTTAGACATGTACGTTTTAAATAAAAAACCAAAAATATTTTGGGACTAAATTTTCAGTATAATAATTGCCAAGAGAGACTTTATTTCAAGTGTCTTAGCCATAAGACAATATTTTACTTTCAGAGGGATGTGAGTTTTGTTCATTCACAATTGACAAATTCATCAAGAAACCAAGATCTTGGGGTATCGCATATAGTGATGCTGAGGAAAGAATTTGTGAGCCATTGTTAAAGAGGAAATTTAAAAAGTTAATTCAAACATTTTCGAACATTTTGTGCATCATCAGGATTAAAATTTTCTACAATCTTTAAAAAACGATCAGAGATCTGAAAAATGAGAAACATGTCTAATAATGCTGTAAAACATTTTGACCAATCAAACTTAAACAACTGTAATTACATAAAGGTTTACGTAGTCAACAATAACACTTTCTTGTAAATTTCTGATAATTTTTTTAGCTTTTTGTTCTTTCATTGTTATAAAACTTCGATTTGGGAATATTTTTGATTCTGACATGTCAGTTTCTTTTAAACTTTTAGCCATGTTATACATAGACTATAATTTTAGTGTTAATTCCCAGCTCCTGAATTTACCGCGTGTGTTGATCCTCGGCCTCTCCCTCCAAATATGCAAAGCCTCTAGTGTGGGTAGCTTATGAGTGTTGGCTGTTTGTTCTATAATCTCTGAATTCAGCTCAGCAGTACTGCCTACGTCCTATTTAAAGAATTTTCGCGAGCCTGATTACGGTGCCTGATAAGGGTGTTTTTTTTGTATCATGCGGTGCACAGCTTCCAATTGAGAATCTGAATTCTGAGATAAGCCGGGCAAATGCGGATAGGGCCAAGGCATCGGGTAACCTAGCAAAAGCAAGGGAGGTAGTGAGAAGGGGTATAGATGAGAAATGGTGGCCCTCCGTAATATTGTATTTGAACCTGCAAGTAAGGTGTAGTGTCAATAACCTGATTAGCCGACACAAGAAAAAGATTGAAAAACTTTCGGAAAGACAGTATAGACCGTTAAAAAACTTGGATGAAAGGTCAGTTAGAATATTAGATGAAGTGGTTTTGCCGCTTTGGGTGCGCGAAGTCTTAAGTTTTGGACCAAAACAGCCGGTACGAGACAAATTTATTGAAATTCACTTCCTTGCGGACATTGACAGTTTTTTGTCTGAATTGAAGTTAAATAGATTACCCGGAGAAAAATTATATGAGATTGAAGCAGCTACAAACAGAGACATGCTAAGAGTGTGAAACAGACGCCCTCTGACAAAGGTGTTGAAAAAGCCAGAAAGTATTTGAAGGACATCGGTCTTCTGGCAGTGCCGTTTGATAGGGGCGTGGAATTTTGTGTAATGAAAAAGGAGACATATGAAAAGAAACTGAAATATTTATTGCAGGCAGAACAATTTAGTGAGAGGAAGAATCTGACAGATTGCATGATAATGAAAAATGAAATAAACATAAGACATAAACAAGGAAAAACTCGCCATGAAAAAGAAGGACCAGATCAGCGAAGCGCTGTATACTAGGTTGAGATTAACATGGGCACAGCCGGCTGGGCTGTATGGATTAGCAAAAGTACATAAACAAGTAACACCACTTCGTCCCGTCCTTTCTTTACCTGGTAGCTCATATGACAACCTAAATAAAACATTGGCAAAGTACCTTGATGAAATTGAGCTGGCAAACATAGAAATGAACACTCAAATTCATCATCAGGATGATAATTTTCTACAATATTCAAAAAACGATCAGAGATCTGAATTATGAGAAACATGTCTAGAAATGCTTTAAAACATTTTGACCAATCAAAATTAAATAACTGTAATTACATGAAGTTTACGTAGTCAATAATAACATTTTCCTGTAAATTTTTGATATTTCTTTTTAGTTTTTTGTTCTTTCATGGTTTTAAAACTTCGATTTGGGAAAATTTTTGATTCCTACTTGTCAGTTTTTGTTAACTGTTAGCCATGTTATACATAGACTATAATTTTAGTCTTAATTCCAAGCTCCTGAATTCATCGCGTGTGTTGATCCTCGGCCTCTCCCTCCAAATATGCAAAGCCGCTAGTGTGAGTAGCTTATGAGTGTTGGCTGTTTGGTCTATAATCTCTGACTTCAGCTCAGCAGTACCGCCTACCACCTTATTACATTCTAACAAGTGTTGCCCTGCTGGGGAGTCCCCTTTGCGGTGTTCATCGACCCTCGTGGCTAAATGTCTGACTGTTTGGCCGACATAGGTGGAGTTACATCCACTACAAGTAAGCTTATACACCACTTTGGACCTCAGTTCACGAGCAAAGGTAGTTCTGACAGATGGCAAGCATGTTTTCAATTTTCTTGTTGTAAAAACTATTTGTGCTCCGAATACTTCCCAAACCTTTGCAGCTAGCAGTTGAGATGGATTGCCTCGATATTGCATTGTGAAAAAGGGGGGGGGGGTGAGTCTTTTGACCATTTACCATTTCTCGGTTCTGATGCCTTCACCTCTAAATTTTTCTTTCCCTCAATGACCTTGTTAAAAGTTCCAAACACTACACTGTCCGACCGTTTTTTCGGATATTGATTTTCAATCCATTGTTCCGATTTTTTTTCCAATGCCTGGTCAAAATTTTCCCATGTTGAGATACTTCTGAAAACCCTATGAATCGTCCCTTCAATGACGTTTTTTTTGTAATGCAAGGGTGCGCCACCTCTGAAATTTTTCCTGAGTCCACATTGACATTTAAATCCAAAAAGGCCAAATTATCGTTACTATCAAGTTCTTCTATGGTAAACTGCAAGTTTGGATGCAAGTTATTGGCAGCCTCGAGAACCAACTCAGGATCGCCCTTGACAGTTCTAACTATGTCGTCCACATATCTTAGAAAAACTTTAACACCATTCTCGGCCCGGTCTGCTTCCTGTTGTTTTTTGCAAGCAATGCAATACCATACTGTTTCATCAATGTCTGCGTATTCAGATTCCGATATGTTACCTGACCCCAAGTGGTACCAGGTCAAACAAGCTTCGCATTCTACCCCTTTAATCCGATATGTCACCTTTTTCTGACATCCTGGGTAGACCTCCTTCTTAACCTCATTTAGCCCAGTCAATTTTGGTACTTCTTTCTTTAATGCAGCTTCATATTCTTTGAGCCACAAATTGGCCAGTATTACTGCAAGGAGGCGCCCATTGCTAAACCGTTTTTTTGTACATACCACAAATCATTGCATTTAAAGTGTACCTTACACACTGCCAAATTCAGTAGTTTTTTCGTAGTCTTGCGAGATGTTTCCTGAGGGTTGACTTGCTCATATAATCTCCTAGGGGCTATTTAAAACCGCTTCCCTGAGCGGGACTTTAGTGTACAAACATTTTACATCAAGAGAGATTATACTCTCATCAGAGTCCAGATCAGTTTTCTCCAAAATCTCCCTGGCCATTTGAGTGTTCATTTCTATGTTTGCCCCCTCAATTTCATCAAGTTACTTTGCCAATGTTTTATTTAGGTTGTCATATGAGCTACCAGGTAAAGAAAGGACGGGACGATGCGGTGTACCTTGTTTATGTACTTTTGCTAATCCATACAGCCTAGCCGGCTGTGCCCATGTTGATCTCAACCTAGTATACAGCGTTTCGCTAATCTCGTCTTTCTTTTTCATGGCGAGTACTTCCTTGTTTATGTCTTATGTTTACTTCATTTTTCATTATCACGCAATCTGTCAGATTCTTCCTCTCACTAAATTGTTCTGCCTGTAATAAATTTTTCAGTGTTTTCTCATATGTCTCCTTTTTCATTACACAAAAATCCACGCCCGTATCAAACGGCACTGCCAGAAGACAGATGTCCTTCAAATACTTTCTGGCTTTTTCAACATCTTTGTCAGAGGGGGTATGTTTCACATTCTTAGCATATTCCTTTGTAGCTGCTTCAATCTCACATAACTTTTCTCCGGGTAACCTATTTAACTTCAATTCAGACAAAAAACTGTCAATGTCCGCAAGGAAGTGAATTTCATTAAACTTGTCTCATATCGGATGTTTTGGTTCAAAATTTAAGACTCCGCGCACCCAAAGCGGCAAAATCACGTCATCTAAATTTCTAACTGACCTTTCATCCAAGTTTTTTAACGGTCTATACTGTCTTTCCGAAACTTTTTCAAGCTTTTTCTTGTGTCGGCTAATCAGGTTATTGACACTACACCTTGCTTGCAGGTTCAGATAGAATATTACGGAGTGCCACCATTTTTCATCTATACCCCTTCTCACTACCTTCCAGGCTTTTGCTAGGTTACTCGATGCCTTGGCCCTATCCGCATTTGCCCGGCTTATCTCAGAATTCAGATTCTCAATTGGAAGCTGTGCACCGCTTGATCCGAAAAAACACAGTTATCAGGCACCGTAATCAGGCTCGCGTAGTTTCTGTAATTAGGAGTAGGCGGTACTGCTGAGCTGAAGTCAGAGATTATAGACCAAAACAGCCAACACTCATAAGCTACTCACACTAGAGGCTTTGCATATTTGGAGGGAGAGGCCGAGGATCAACACATGCGATGAATTCAGGAGCTTGAAATTAAGATTAAAATTATAGTCTGTATATAACATGGCTAAAAGTTAAAAAACTGACATGTTAGAATCAAAAATTTTCCCAAACCAAAATTTTATAACCATGAAAGATCGAAAAGCTAAACAGAAATATCAGAATCTTACAGGAAAATGTTATTTTTGAATAAATAGTTTATTATATAATTAGAGTTGTTTAGATTTGATTGGTCAGAAAGTTTTAAAGCAATTTTAGACATGTTTCACACTTTTCACATCTTTGATCGTTTTGTAAATATCTAAAAAATTTTTAAGCCTGATGATGCACAAAATGTGCGAAAACGTTTGAATTAATATTTTAAATTTCTTATAGTTCAAGACGAAGTATAACAAAGTATTTCTCAATTTTAGTATGTCATTAACAAACACTAAACACTACAAAAAAGCGGTCCCTTCGCTATCTTAACGGGCTTAATTAATTTTAACCGTTCGAAAAGGATCATATTGGAAACAGTTGAACAAAGTCAGAAACTTTTCACAAAAACCAAGTAACTTTTCAAGTTTGGCAAATGAGGGATCCAAGCCACTATAACATATACCAAAATCAGAGGTAGTGAAATTGCAAACCACTAAAACAATGTTACTTTAATGTATGTTTAACGTTGGTACTTCTTTATGTTCAATTTTGGTACTTCTTTCTTTAATGCAGCTTCGTATTCTTTGAGCCACAAATTGGCCAGTATTACTGCAAGGAGGCGCCCATTACTAAACCGTTTTTTTGTACATACCACAAATCATTGCATTTAAAGTGTACCTTACTCACTGCCAAATTCAGTAGTTTTTTCATAGTCTTGCGAGATGTTTCCTGAGGGTTGACTTGCTCATATAATCTCCTAGGGGCTATTTTAAATCGCTTCCCTGAGCGGGACTTTAGTGTACAAACTCTTTACATCAAGAGAGATTATACTCTCATCAGAGTCCAGATCAGTTTTCTCCAAAATCTCCCTGGCCATTTGAGTGTTCATTTCTATGTTTGCGCCCTCAATTTCATCAAGTTACTTTGCCAATGTTTTATTTAGGTTGTCATATGAGCTACCAGGTAAAGAAAGGACGGGACGATGCGGTGTACCTTGTTTATGTACTTTTGCTAATCCATACAGCCTAGCCGGCTGTGCCCATGTTGATCTCAACCTAGTATACAGCGTTTCGCTAATCTCGTCCTTCTTTTTCATGGCGAGTACTTCCTTGTTTATGTCTTATGTTTATTTCATTTTTCATTATCACGCAATCTGTCAGATTCTTCCTCTCACTAAATTGTTCTGCCTGTAATAAGTTTTTCAAATTCTTCTCATATGTCTCCTTTTTCATTACACAAAAATCAACGCCCTTATAAAACGGCACTGCCAGAAGACAGATGTCCTTCAAATACTTTCTGGCTTTTTCAACACCTTTTTCAGAGGGGGTCTGTTTCCCAATCTTAGCATATTCCTTTGTAGCTGCTTCAATCTCACATAACTTTTCTCCGGGTAACCTATTTAACTTCAATTCAGACAAAAAACTGTCAATGTCCGCAAGGAAGTGAATTTCATTAAACTTGTCTCATATCGGATGTTTTGGTTCAAAATTTAAGACTTCGCGCACCCAAAGCTGCAAAATCAGGTCATCTAAAATTCTAGCTGACCTTTCATCCAAGTTTTTTAACAATCTATACTGTCTTTCCGAAAGTTTTTCAAGCTTTTTCTTGTGTCGGCTAATCAGGTTATTGACACTACACCTTGCTTGCAGGTTCAGATAGAATATTACGGAGTGCCACCATTTCTCATCTATACACCTTCTCACTACCTTCCTTGCTTTTGCTAGGTTACCTGATGCCTTGGCCCTATCCGCATTTGCCCGGCTTATCTCAGAATTCAGATTCTCAATTGGAAGCTGTACACCGCTTGATCCGAAAAAACACCGTTATCAGGCACCGTAATCAGGCTCGCGTAGTTTCTGTAATTAGGAGTAGGCGGTATTGCTGAGCTGAAGTCAGAGATTATAGACCAAAACAGCCAACACTCATAAGCTACTCACACTAGAGGCTTTGCATATTTGGAGGGAGAGGCCGAGGATCAACACATGCGATGAATTCAGGAGCTTGAAATTAAGATTAAAATTATAGTCTGTATATAACATGGCTAAAAGTTAAAAAACTGACATGTTAGAATCAAAAATTTTCCCAAACCAAAATTTTATAACCATGAAAGATCGAAAAGCTAAACAGAAATATCAGAATCTTACAGGAAAATGTTATTTTTGAATAAATAGTTTATTATATAATTAGAGTTGTTTAGATTTGATTGGTCAGAAAGTTTTTAAAGCAATTTTAGACATGTTTCACACTTTTCACATCTTTGATCGTTTTGTAAATATTTAAAAAAATTTTAAGCCTGATGATGCACAAAATGTGCGAAAACGTTTGAATTAATATTTTAAATTTCTTATAGTTCAAGAGGAAGTATAACAAAGTATTTCTCAATTTTAGTATGTCATTAACAAACACTAAACACTACAAAACAAGCGGTCCCTTCGCTATCTTAACGGGCTTAAATAATTTTAACCGTTCGAAAAGGATCATATTGGAAACAGTTGAACAAAGTCAGAAACTTTCCACAAAAACCAAGTAACTTTTCAAGTTTGGCAAATGAGGGATCCAAGCCACTATAACATATGCCAAAATCAGAGGTAGCAAACCACTAAAACAAGGTTACTTTATAGTACCAACTCCTTAAAAAATCACATGAATAGTTAAAGCAAGCGAGCAAAGAAATGCAGAAAACGAAAATGTTCCTAAGAAAAATCCTTTTTTTTTCCTGCTATAGCAAATGAAAATCTGACGCAGACTGGAATTGCAGACCATAGTTTCTTAGAGCAGTAACAAAATTTTGCAAGGTCATTTTCTGGCAGATTTGTTGAAATAATGTTAATCAAAACAACTCTACTTTTGTTAACCGTCAAATTCTAAAAAAAGGTCAATTAAAATGGAACCTTCCGTCATGTGACGGTACGTGCACAGGTTGGATAGGGCCGTACAAACGCTATAAAAATACATCGCCAAAATTCTATGGATAAATCAACTCGATATTAATGCATCAAGAGAAGTGTAATTTAAAACCTTCCCTCTTCGATTATAGCACAGATAGAATTGTCTATGTTGGATGTATTTTTAAGATTTTTGCACCCCCTAAGGCAGAGGATTGCACTCCTCAGAAGTGCAAAACTTATTTTTGTTCTTATAAATTTTTTGTGTCCGAGTATGATTCGTTCCGTTTCTCGCTTAGTTTCTCTGCTAGTTTCTGGATGGTAGAGCCTGGTGCTGCTCCTCCGGTACACGCAAAAATTAGTGAAACAAAGCTGCTGTGTTCCACATCCCATATTCTTTGTTAGTATTTTAATGTATTGACACTCTCATGATATTTGTAGAAGTCAGATATAGTTTAGGGCAGGATTTAGCATGGGGGTTGAAAATTTCTACGTCGAAAAAAGTTTCCCCAGAGTCCATTTGCCTTGATGTCAAGTCGAGCGTCATTTTCAGTAGTCGTTGTTTGGTTGCGAAAGCTTTCGGCTTCCAACAATTGAAGTTTGGCTCTATTTCAACACCATGGCATACTTCGTCCAGGAGTGTCGCAAAAGTATCGCGAATTTCATAATGTCGTAGGTGAGTGTATCCACCTTTGGGACAGTGTAAAGAGTGTGTCAGTATGAACGGTTGTCCACATGGGCATGTATTTAGAGTGTTTAGTGGCTCCCATCCATATCTTAGATATAATCCATCTTTAAACTCTGATTTGTTGAGAGAAAAATTGTTTCTTTAAGGGTAGCCCGCTTAGCCAATTCGATGCTCCTTTTTGTGACGCTAGATTTATTGTCAGTTTTTTTTTCTGATGTGCAATTTTCCATAATTTCAGCTTTTTTCGAGAGTGTGATGTTCTGTCTCTCAGTTTTGATGTTTCTATTATCAGAGTTTGTTTCGTTTCAGCTATTTCTGGATCACTGTTTTCTAACGGATCACAAATGAATGGCTTGCGACCACTAATAATTTCTGAAAAGTCCGTTTTACTGAAAAGGTCTAATCCTCCCATCCCATTTTTTTTTGGTGGTGCCAAACATTTCGATCTTCATCGGTTATATGGTTTTTACCAGTAAAACTAGGAAGTAGCTGCTGTCTTACATTTTTCCCAATTTCATCCATTTTCCTAAATGCTTCCGGAGTTGTTCTGGTTAGAAAGCTTAATTTATTTTAAACTCCCTTTGTGTAGCAGGAGTAAGCATTTGTGGTGATATTTTAGCTATTTTGGAAAGCTTTACAGTTAGTGTAGCTGTCTTTTCAATTTCGCTTTCCATGTATTTATCGCATGCTGATGATGTTCTTATAACCAATCCAAGGACTCTAAAACTGTCTTTCAATGTAACATTTGTGCCCTCGAATACTTTTATGGAGCTGTCACGACGGTTTTCTGTTACTATTAGTTGACACTTGGAAGGCTTCACATTGTATCCGAAAACTTTTGCGTGCACATCCAGATTGTCCAGTATTGCGCGGAGACTCCTAAGATCACCTGCTGCGCTTCAATCATCTGCGTAACATTTTCGGGTGATATTTGGTTTTTGCAGGAGCTCAATCAGTGGGATTATCCCAATTCCGTACATAGCCATTGTGAGGGGATCACCCTGCGTTGTGCCTTCGGTAGATATCAAAACCGTGTTATTGACAAATAGAATTATGGGTGTTTATATGAGTTGGCCAGCGCATGATGTAGTGCCGGCCAAAATATTTCTACATTTTTAGAGCAAGTTCTCTATTGAGCGAGTTGAAGGCATTTTCCGCATCAATAAGTAGTATGGCGTCCGTTTCCGGTTTCTCAAACTCGTTCCTTAAGCTGTGGATAGCACATTCGATTCCGCACTTCTGGCCTAAGCAGAGTTGGAAAATTTTTCCGAGATTTTTAAGGTCTGATTTTATACATTGGCTGATTGTTTCGCCAATTATTCTTTTCAGAGCTTCGCCTATACCAATGGGCCGTACCCTTGGATTTTTGTCCAGAGGTATTAGGCGACACGAGCTGTACGCCGTTAAGTTTTCATAGGGGAGAACTTTACTTGCTATTGTATAGGATAGTTTAGCAATTGTTTTGCAAAGCTCAATAGATGTCTGGTTGAAGTGAGTTAATATCTTTCTCCATTGGCACGCATCTAGATCCGAGGGACCGTGGCTTCCGTGCGTTTTCAGGGTTGATTTTTGAATTGTCTTGGTGTTTATTTGTTCGAATATAGAAGGGTGGTATAGCATTGTGTCTTTACTTACTTCAGTTATATAGTTAGTGTTCGCTGTTTTGGCTTTAAAGTGTTTTTCTT
>NC_087067.1:36533847-36635150 GCF_963678635.1 Symsagittifera roscoffensis | reverse complement strand
TTGACAGTGATGATACAAGAAGTTGGGTTATAGAGTCAAAATAATATATCAGGTTTTTTTTGAACCAGTGAGAGCTCCAGGTCAAAATTTATTTTTACATCACTAAAAAAATTATAAAAATTGGTCAATTTGAATTTAAAAAAAAAACATGATAAAACCACGTCATCATACCATTACAGTTTTATATTAATCATATATTGCATTTAGCGACAGAGCCAGAGGCGCAAAAAACTTGAAAAGAATATTAATACACAAAAATATTCGATCAAGAAACTTGACGAATAATGACCACGTAACTTCGCAATCTTCTGCATTTAGTTGCGCATTTTCTGTGATTGTTTTGTCGGCGTATTCATTGTTTTCCCCATTTTCAAACATTATTTGCTGCCCATTTTCAGTGATGGCTCCACAGTTATTTTTGTTTGACACTGGCTCCTGAGAAGCCGTATTTGTATTCTTTGTGGATGTTTCGGCTTTACATTCGATGACTGTTGAAGAAGTCATCTGTGATTTATTATCCTGACAGGGTGCTCACAGTTAAACTCAAACTTGATGGTTAAACAAAAAAACTTGTATTAGGGCAAAATCTGAAAGAGTTAGTTGCACTTTCACACCTATGAATAGCATCTGATTTCAAAAAAATGACCAATTTTTTCAAAACTAGCTTTTTTCAGTGTTCTTAACGTTTTTAATGAGTAAAATGAAAAGAAACATTTTGCTTAGATCCATTCAAAAACAATTTCAGAAAACTATTTCTTTTTTTTGGCAACAAAAACAATCATTACGAAGCCAAACTGTGCACTGGATAGGCGCAAAAAATTTTGTCTGTATGTTCCCAGATTCCAGAAACTAAGCTTTAAACATGTTCCAAATTGTAAGTGGATTCCACTTACAAAATTTTCGTGGATTCCGCGTACAAATCACTGTAACGTAAAATTTGTCAGCACATTTGTTGTAACGCGGATTCTGCAACAAGCGAATATAGCTAGTTGTTCTGCATTCCGCAACTGCAAGTGGAATCCGCAAATGTAAGTGGAATCCACAAACTGTAAGTGGGGTTCCGATTTTTGTTTATTACTGAACTTGCATATTAACAATTAAAAGCTAGAGCTGGAAATCTTATCTTAAGCAATGCGGAAATTAAAAGCAAGGACCTAATCATTGTCAGCGGAACCCACGAGCAAATTTTATAAAATTGGTTAACTAAATTGGTGGATGTCAACTTTTAGTATTTGGGATACGTCTCCTAGCAAACATTTTTTGGGATCTTATGTTTGAAAATGTTTTTGGCTGAGAGTATTTAGAAACACAACCCAGAGCATATCGCCGATCTGTCAGTATTTGGGATTCCATCGATCCCAAATAGTGGTCAGTTTTGTCATTGATGGAATCCCAAATACTGGAATAATATGGAACAAATGTGGAATAAACTCATCATTTGGAGTCTTTGGGTTGCAAGTGTTTAGAAACATCACGCACAGCATATCGCCAATTTGTCAGTATTTGGGATTCCAGCGATCCCAAAACATGGTCAGTTTTTGGGATTGATAGAATCCCAAATACTGAAATAGTATGAAATAATATCACTATTTGGGGTCATTGGGTTGTGAGTGTTTACAAACACAATGCACAGCATATCGCCAAATTAGGTCAGTATTTGGGACTCCATCGATCCCAAATATTGGTCAATATTTTGATCTCCATCAATCCCAATTACTGAAGCGAATTTCGTGTTTGACAGGAATTGGCATTTCGTTGGGCATTTCAACAAGTAGCTGACCAACGTAGGAATATAGTAATTGGGATTGAACTTGCTGGTGACCACCTTGTAAGCAAAAAATATAACTTTAAACGCTACTACATATATACAAATATGTAAACGAAATCCGCAAACAAAATTCGGAAGCCACTTACAGTTTGCGGATTCTAATCACAATTTGCGGATTCCGATTAGAGTCGCGGATTCCGCAAGAGCTCAACTTAACTATACACATGTCTTATTGTTTGTTTGTGGATTCCACAAACTGTTCTGGATTCCGCAACTTCGCCTATTTTTGGAGCTATTTGGAGGGCTACAGTCTTTCAGGTGTTTGTTTGTGGAATCCAAAACAGCAAAGGAGATCAAAGAAAAGTAGCAATGTTGCGGATTCCGCGACAAATCTGATTTTGGCCTGTTACGGATTCCGCTTACAATGGACAGAATGCACATTTTGCCTCGTAATGATATGCGGCTGGATTGTCTATGGCCACGAGACAGAAAGCACAAACTTTTAACTTTTTTAGGCAATAGAGCAATCTCATTTTTTCACACGTTCTTGTAGTTTTGTCTGCAACTATGTAAACTAAAGAGTGGAAAATGTTACATGCTAGATGAAATTATTTGGAAGGAAATAGTTGGATCAAATTTGAGATACCTTGTTTCGAAGGCGTAAAATAATCAGTATATCATGCCGGGGTTTAGAGGTATTCTTGATGTAGAAATATCCTTGCAAGCAAAACAAAAATATGACTTCATGGTTAAGACCATTTATCCACGGGGGAAAGGACCAACACAAGAGCTGTACAGCTCATCACGGCAAACCGCTGTTGTGCCCCTGTTTAAGAACTACATACATTTTTTTTTTGGTTTTTTTTTGGGCTGGGTAATGTTGCTTCACCCTCAAGCAACGAGCACGGATCATGGTGGGCCTCGAACATCCGACCTTTCGATTAAGAGGCGGAGACGTAACCACTTCACCACCGCTCCCCTTAGAGGTCTCATTTTAGGTGCTTTGGAAAGCTGATCAGTTAGACTTACCATTTAAGGCGTCAAAATTCGATAGACAGAAGAATTGAAAGAGCTACATGGTCAGGCGTAAACACATTTCCACAGCAAGAACATCTCTATAACTAGTTATGATCTACTGGTTTTTTACGGCTTTGAACCAATATATCTCAAAGTTGATTCGAATAAGTCCTTTCAAATAATTTCATTGGTATTTTTCATTTTTCCAAAACTTATCTTAAATAGTTGCAGAGAAAACAAAAAAAAGGCGATGTAAAAGATGTTCAGTTGCTCCTTGAAATTAAAAACTGCACTTTCCGTGTTTCTTGATTGTACTAGGAGTTTTTTTTTGGCATGTTAAGCACACAAGGCTTAACAATTTCCTTTCTTAATAAAAAATGATTCTGCCCGAAGTTTTGATGGTGGAGCAATTCCTTTAAGTCACTTCAACGGCCAGGGAAAAATAATCTTCAGTTTAAAGGGTATGATATGGTGTGGACTTGTAAGTTCTGCTTTGTGATAAGTTGCTTAAGATTTTTGTCTTTCAGTTCAAGGATCGTAAGAGGAATCACGTTTTTTTTTTGCGGAAGAAAGAGACAGAGTCTGTGGTATCCAAAGCAGGCAAAAGCTTGCCGAGTTTGGCGTCGTAATGTACGCTAGTTTTGTTTTTAGGAAATGTAATTACTTTTCGAAAAAGAAATAAAAAATAGGGTTGAAGAATTAGCCTAAACTTGAGCATCCTTGTTCATCCTCGATGTTTGGCATTGCTTGTTTTGTGAAAGCATATATCCTTGGGGCAGGGTGTGAGCCCTATCTTAGACATAATCCTGCTCGAGATTATTGCTCGAACCTTTATCCCTGGTTGGGTAGATCCACGAGAAAAGTGACAACTCACAACTGAAACAGATTCAACGCCAGACTTTTTGAGGATTGGCTGCCAGACTCGCAGTCAGAATTTTTTGATGATTGGCCGCCAAAATTTACAGCCAGACTTTTTTGAGGATTGGCTGCTTTTTAGAATGAACATTTTTGGAAAAAGAGTAGCACGACAAAAAAGCTCATGGTTTGCTAAGGCCGAGGCAACTCAGAAACATCCAAGAAACAGACGCCGAGACTGAGCACAACCTACTATGCATATTTTCTATGAAAATAGTATTTCTTATGAAAATAGCAAAATGTTTATTAAGAAAAACAGGCTATCAAAGGAATACGAAAAAAAAGTTGAAGCTTCTCACCTATACTGGATAAAATCAAATCGACTGCTGATTGTACAATCGCCACTCCACAGAAGTACCCAACTTTTGGGAAGCTGCGAGAGTTTGAAGTGGAACCTGATCTAAACTACATTTTATTATTGGATAAATTAGATTTTTTACCACTGTAAAATATTTAATATTAACCAATCATAATCCATCTAACTAACAACCCACTTATTTGTAAGTGCTGAAATTACTTGTAAATTCAGCACCAGAGAGATTAACTTATTAAATAGAGAGATTAACTTATTAAATAGATTACTCTTCCCTCGTTCAAACTGTGTGTTTTCAGAAAAGTTGTAGCTAGGAACAAGAACACCTTATTCGAAACGAAAAAGTCCCGTCCGTTTCTAGCCGTGGATGGGTGAAAACCAATGAGATTTCAAATATTCAAGAAATCGTCGTCGCAACACTTGTTGATCGGAGACTCACAATTGAAAAATCTAACTTTCCCAAATTTCAATATCCTCAGCCTTCCTGGTGCAGGTATCGCGGATGTTCTAAACTTCTTGCCCCGCAAGAACGAATACGATATTATAGCTCTATTCATTGGTGCGAACGATCTGTTTACGAAAGACAAAAAAGACTCAACGAGAACACCCGAAGACGTTGCTGAAGAATTATCCCAACTTGGCCTACGGTTGACAGAACGTTGCAATAAAGTTTTCATTATCGCTCTACCACCCAGACTCGGAAGACCAGCCCAAACGGAACGTGTAAACGATATTCTTCGCAAAAAGAAAGAATTCTGGCGATATCGCGGTATATCGAAAGGAATAACCACCAAAACTGTTCTATCTTCCGACGAAGTGCAATTAAAAACAGCATCGCTTGCGAGTCTCCAAACGATTTTGAAAAAGAAAATCATCTACAAGAAGTTCTGTGTAAAAACTGATAGCGAGGGCTACTCGAATATATACCACTGCGGCAACAACACTTGTCGGTGTCATCATTTTCACAGAGACTGAATTTTCTATTGATACCCTTTAGGTATCGCCAGATTTGATGTCTTTGTGAATTCACATCTATAAAAAAACCGTTTTCTCCGGCTAGTCATCAAGTACCCTTAAGGTCCCAAACAACTGTTTTCATAACCCTAACACTGATACTTCAGTCCTCAATCGGCGCCCTTTAGGTACCACCCTGAGGACTCGAGTACACTACCTAAACCTTCATCCCCCAAACACAGTTTCCACAGAGATAAAAGGACGTAAACATAAATAAAACTGAGAATGTCAAAGGACAAAAAACCTTGCAAAACATGCAAGAAACCCATAAACGAAAATGACCCAATATACAATTGCATCACCTGTAATTGCTCTATGCACCTTGAAGTTGTCTACACTGGCCTCTCGACCGTTGCACTCAATGGAATACTGGAACTTGGTAACAACGCACTACTGATATGCAATACCTGTTTGTCCAACGGAAAAAGAGATCAAGTAATCAGAAGCACAGCATCACATGACAAAAGTGAAAACATCAAAAAAATTGAAGAAGAAATTTCAAAACTAAGTAAAGTAGTAGCCGAAGTCTCGACAAAAATGGAAAATATTAAAGATCCCATCCAAAGCCTGTCAATAGCAGAACAGGGTAAAACCTGGTCACAAGTAGCGGCGCAAAACATAATCAAACCCCTGAGCAAAGGATTGAGAATAAGAGGAGTCCCCGAGATCAAGGAAAGAGATGGAAGAAAAAGACTTGACCATGACTATGATGAGGTAAATAAAATCATGAAATTCTTAAACCTCGAATGCAATATCACTGATCTCAAGCGTGTGCAAAAGTTCAGCGAAGAACGAGCAAACCACAGAACTATACTGGTACGAGTAACCTGTCCAAGAGAAATAGACTTGATACTATCATCAACACCGGCCCTCAAAAATTATGACAAAAATGTCTTCATAAGTAAGGAACTCTCAGTCGAAGAAATGAAACTGGAAAACGCCATCCTGAGAGAACGTAGAAATCTCATCAGCAGTGGTAAAAACCCCAAAAATCTTCGAATCAGAAACCTAGAACTGCATGAAAAAGTAGACGACACCTGGACAAAAGTTACAATTAAACCGGAGGCAAACAGCACAATTCAGACTAGAAATGACAACTGACTAGAATCGCTGAATGTTATGTCATTCAATACACGAAGTATACTGGATATAAATAGACGTATGAAACTTAGCAATATAATACTATCGAACGATTATGACATCATTTGCTTAAGCGAAACTTGGTTAACTGAAAATATCCCTGACAACGCGCTTTTTCTGCCTGCACACATAATAACTAGATGTGATAGACCTACCAACTCAACAAAATCGAAACACGGGGGCGTGCTTATTGCTGTTAAGCAATCCCTAGCTTTCACAAAACTTGAAATACACACTACGGACTGCGTTGGACTCCTCCTTAACACTCCGACACCTCTCATCCTATGCGGTATCTACAGTGCCCCGAACGAAAGCAAATATAAGCTATCCACATATGACTTCAACAAACTATTGAATATGCTAACTGACTACTCAAATGAATTTCAATGCCCAAATATTTTATTGGTTGGTGACATCAACTTCGCTAATACGCATTGGCAAACCTTGCAATCAACCCAAAAACACGAACAATTAGTACTGCAGACTTTTACTGATATGAACTTTCAACAGTTTATTGAACCCCCTCATGACCAATTAGATATTGTCCTTTGCAACAACCCCGACATTATTTTAAACACCACGATAGACAACCATATGAAAAAACACTTCTCACACCAAGAAAGAGAATTATCAGACCACAACCCTTTTCTAATCACGATATCATCTCTTACACACAATGACGAAAAAGCCACTCCCATACAACACGGATCCGACTTTCTGGACTTTGGTGTCTTCTCATTAAACAACGTCGATTGGATTACTTTAAACAAATACATTTTGGAACACCCATTTCAACCGTACTGCTACTCTAACATTGACCACTTAATCAACTCATGGTACCTCTGGCTATATATAGCACCAGAAAAACACATGAAAAAACAGACCAAACACCGTATGAACCTAGCACCTTGGATCAAACCTGAAACCTCCAATATTATCAAAAGACTCAACACAACATCAAAAAAAGTAGCCTTTAAAAATACTCATACTAATAACCGCAATCTTGAAAGACTTAAAAACCTTGTAGATCATTTATCCGAACTAGATCAGAAAAATTTCGAAGAATCAACTTTCAAGGGCAGAAATTTCTCAAAGCTCCAAAAATACTTTAAAAGCATACGAAAAAACTCAAGTACTCCAAAAACAATGTACTGGAATGAAAAAACCGAATCAACAGAGCACGGTAAAGCTAATCTTCTAAACAATTACTTCGTAAGCGTTTTTAACGTTAAACAGAATGAAAACATTTTACCAATAGCTGAATTACCTGGCTCAATCAAATGCTTCAATTTCTCTGAAAATGAGATATACGACATCCTTAAAACATTAAACCTCCAAAAAGCAAGAGGACCAGATAGACTCGGTAACACAGTCCTAACCAATTTAGCAGATAGCATAACTTCATCTCTAAAACTGATTTATAACACCATCACCAACAAAGCAACATTTCCAACGATCTGGAAACTTAGCCAAATCATCCCAACTTTTAAAAATGGAAACAAGCAATCGGTCACAAACTACAGGCCCATCAGCCTGCTAACTGCAGTATCCAAAGTCTTAGAGAAACTGATCTTCCTTAAAATATCACCAAAGATCTTCTCGCAAATCCATGACAGCCAATTTGGCTTCTGTTCTAAACGATCGACAACTCTGCAAATGCTCCAATTCCTCGACAAAATCTATGATGATTTTGATAACCCTAATATCAAGTCTCTACAGGCAATATACTTAGACTTCGAAAGGGCTTTCGACAAAGTTCCTCACGACTTGTGCATATATAAACTCAATAAATTTGGCATATCAGGAAACGCACTTAAACTATTAGCAAACTACTTAACCAACAGAAAACAGCAAGTACGAATAGGTGCGGCAGTATCCAGCCATCTTGAAGTTAGTAGCGGCGTACCTCAAGGCTCACTGTTAGGGCCAGTATTCTTCATTACATTCATCAACGATTTACCGTCATCACTCACCAACTCGTGCTATGGTTACGCAGACGATTATAAAATTGTTGCAACGAACCCTTCCCTGCTCCAACATGACCTAATCACGATCAACTTATGGTGCAAAGATAATTCCATGAGTCTTAATTTGAAAAAATGTCACAATATAATATTCAAAGACCCCCAACTTGACCTAAACATGTATCTGGGTGACCATATACTTGAAAAAACTTGTTCAGAAAAAGACCTTGGTATACAAATAACCAACAACCTAAACTGGTCAGCACACGCAAAAATAAGAGCCCAAAAAGCAATAGGCTGCTTATTTTTAATTAAAAGAAATATTTCAAAATCAGCGAGCTTAAAAATGAAACTGAACTCCTACTGTGGATATGTAACCCCAATTGTGTCATATGGCTCACCCATATGGAAAGCAAATAAGTGTGAATTAAAAGTTATTGAAGATGTCCAAAGAAAAGCTACACGTTGGATACTGTCATGTAACAACATCAACTATAAAGACAGACTGATTAGATTAAACCTGCTTCCACTGTCTCTCTACCACGAAATGCACGACATTCTCTTGCTTCATAAAACAATAAACGACCAATACAACTTCCATTGGAGACAATTTGTTCAGTTCAAAGAATCTACAGCCCCAACAAGAAGATCAACAAAAAATAACTTAGCGCATAAAAATTATCATTACGAAAAATCGAAAAGCAATTTCTGGCACAGAACACCTATACTAGCAAACAAAATTTTACAGACTCAGGAAGAAGAAGACCTGTTTGCGATGAAATACGAAAGACTCAAATCAAGCCTCAAAAACGTTTTCTGGATTTATTTCATCAGTAAATATGAGGAAAGTGTCCCATGCACATGGAGAATAAACTGCTGCAATAGCTGTGTAAACTCAAAGAAACTATAAAACTCAGTTTAAAACTCCCAACGCGGGGCATTTTAGCCCCATGACTTTATGTCTAAATCCTTGTTTATTATTATTATTATTATTATTATTATTATTTGAATTTAACTTAGAAATTAGTTACCTCTCCAAGAGAACTTCAGCAGTTGCAATAATCCAGTATACTCTGGATCTATTGAGCCTAGCAGAGACTAGTTAAAGACCCTGAGACTAGTAGATATAAGAGTAAGATTAGGATCGGTATTAGACTAAGAAGTTGCACGAATCTATCCGGCCGAAAATAAGATAGCGTGACGAGCAGACGGTGTACCCTATCCGAAATTACTCTATGAGTTAACCACATCGGTCCTAACTCATCTGGTGCTACCATAAGTCTCGAATAAGACCTTAATAGCTTAGAATTAACCAAATATAGATTAGAAATTAAACAAAATATTCTCAAAATGTTACACGATAATAACTTAATTGAAATGTCTCTACGACTCAATAGATTAGAGCCGATATTCCGAACAAAACTAGAACTACCCGGTATTGGAAGAAGACCTCGGACAAGAGACGATATACGACTACGTAGAAACTTACCAAATAGTTTTATGATCGTACGGCAAAAGCCAACACAAACTTTTATATTTAGAATCTTATTAGCAATGAATTTAGATTTTCATTTGCAAACATAAAATTTTGAAGTAAATCTTCATGATTATTTCAGGCGCTAAACAAAACTTTTAATGTACAATAAAGATTGATAAAAAGATCTCAGATCGTTCCCTTAATTTCCGCAGTATTATATAAAACATTTTTGAAAAATATTTATTGAAAATAAAAATAAAAATTAGTAGCATGACAATAAATAGTTAGTAATAATAAGCCATCTTGTTGTTCCAGCTTCATCACCTAAACATAACAGCAATCATAAGCTCACTAACATCATTAAAAAACTAAATCTTTTTATTAAATAAATTAAAACCATTTTAAATTTAAATTCACTTAATTTTAAAAATCAGATCATCAAGGCTTATCCTTGGATCTTTATAAATTTTCTATCTCATTAAATTTAAAATCTGATCATCAAGGCCTATCCTTGATCAAAAAGAACAATTTTGTTCTCCCCCACCCACTTAGCTAGTGTCTAACGACCTCAAACGTCGATTCACTATCCAACCTTTCCAAAAGACCCAGGACTATTAGAAATTTTTAAATAGAAACTAACCATTCAAATTAAGCTAAACAGTGAAGAACTTCGATTATTCAACCTTCACTTGAATCCTCTTCTTACCAGACGCAGGATAGATCTTAGACTTAGTAAGTTTAAAATAGTATCTAACGAACTACTTGCGTTCTAATTATACCTGAACCTTGTGGATTGATTTACTATTCTCCAACCCTTGAACACAATCACTACCCCTAAGTAAGATTAAGTAAGGTAACACCTTAACTTAGACTAGCCACGAGAAAGTAAAAAATCATTCTCCGGAATCGATATACTTTTCTCTCCAACCCTGAATAAAAAGACCCAGGTTAAGCTAACCAAAAAATCCTAAGGACTAACAGTCTAGGAAAACAAAAATAACTAACAACTTCTTGCATCCCTCATCCTAAACCTTATGTCATTCAAAAATTAGAAAAAAACAAACAATCGTTTTACACAATTGTGAAATAGATAACCAAAAATACGATCTTGTAATCACTCCACATACACAAACAGTTGGATACATTCGAACAAAACGACAAACAAAAAAAAGAAAAATTATAAGCAAACAAAAACAAATCACACGAAAAAGATTTTCAAAAATTATAAACGCACTTTCTGAATCAGAAGCCAGCAGTTTGAACGAACTATACAAATTAAAAGAATCAATAAATAAAAATAGTCCCATTCATGATCAATTATATTTTTCCCACTCAGAAACAACTTCAAATTCATCAAAAAGAGGAAAAAGAAGAATGAAAAAGCAAAATAAGCACAAACCAGTACACCTGTATAATTGGAATCAACCAATTAGACACAGTGATATTTACATATTAACAGTCATCAAACGAAAAAATAAGCCACAATCAAAATGACGAAAGTCCAGATGAAGAAGCAGTTTTTCCCTTATAGATTCACTCAATGATAGAGGACAAACAAGATTTTGTAAGAACTTACTCGTAAATTTGTTTGAACGAGGAATCAGTCCATGCAAAGCAGAATTCCCGGATGTAAAAATCAAAAGACAAATTATTGAATATTATTTTAAAGACATATGGAATCTAACACAACAATACGGAATCTACACCATAGAATTCAGCACACCAAATACAGCCCATTGTAAATATGTAATTCAAACAGACGATATTGAATTAGAATTTTCAAAAGTACTCATAGAATATATCAAAAGCATACAATATCATAATTCACAAAGAGCAAACTCCATATTCACTAACGAAGTTTTTGCAATAATATATAGTTATATATGTGTATTAGAAAAAACAGAAGTTCAAAGTATATCACCAACCAAAACATCCAAACATACAAAAGTATGAAATGAAATCACAGTATTTTCAACATTTCTACATATAATCCGCAAAAGTTTTACTAAAGAAGATGTTTCAAGTCGCATGACAAACCCATACCAAAAACAATTTGATTTTTGAAAAAAGGACACAACCAAAGTAACATAAGAAAGACCAACATAGACCCAACATAAAACGTTATCACATAACAGGACCTCTCAAAGAAAGAGCATGAAATCATACTCCCACTCCTGGCCTAACCCACCAGAGAGGACGTCCGGAGCATGCTCTATAGCCGGCCTAACCCACCGCGCTACATCCACGCTTTGTGACCACACTTCTATTTTTAATAAGAGGTACTCAAGGGTGAGTAACTCTTCAAAATAACCAAACTAAAACAAAACGCTTTTGTGAAAACGACTAACTAAATTCATGATTAAAAAACCGAATTAACATAATTTTATAAAATGTAAATCATACTTTGCAGTATATAGATCATACACAACAACAAAGACGAACATCCAAAGACTAGATGATCCCATCACATCGAACAAGAAAATGGCTAAACACAACTGACATGCCGTCCACAATCACAACTCAAAGGATTTAGAGTACGACTTGACTTCGCAGAAAAGGACTTCATTGAACTAGAACAATGACCACCTCAATGTTCAAGTATACGTACAGATCCGAGTTACAAGGCATCCCTTCCACACACGATCTTCACGCCATTCCCAGACGAGGCTGCACACAAAACAGTTCTCTAATAATACAGAAAAACCTGACATAGCAAACCATTTTGAAGTCGGATTGATTTCATTGGGGATCACAGTCGTTGTCGAATGACGACATAACAATTTCCTATCCATAATTCCAGCGTCCTGGAGCGTTCTTCTTCAAGAGGAACCGAATAAGAAAATGATGTTAGCCAAATATTAACGTTCATCATCCATCCTTCAAATTGCAGAGAAGAAAGATAGTTCTAAAAAACTCTGTAAACCCCGGATGGGTGGAACCTGATCTAAACTACCTTTTATTATTGGATAAATTAGATATTTTACCACTGTAAAATATTTAATATTAACCAATCATAATCCATCTAACTAACAACCCACTTATTTGTAAATGCTGAAATTACTTGTAAATTCAGCACCAGAGAGATTTGAATTTAACTTAGAAATTAGTTACCTCTCCAAGAGAACTTCAGCAGTCGCAATAAGCCAGTATACTCTAGATCTATTGAGCCTAGCAGAGACTAGTTAAACACCCTGAGACTAGTAGATATAAGAGTAAGATTAGGATCGGTATTAGACTAAGAAGTTGCACGAATCTATCCGGCCGAAAATAAGATAGCGTGACGAGCAGACGGTGTACCCTATCCGAAATTACTCTATGAGTTAACCACATCGGTCCTAACTCAGAAGGCAGTATATCCGATATCATTGCAAGAGACACAAACTGAGCTAGAAGAATTGTTATTCCGAAGGAATTTTTCTCGCCCGATTCTGGTGGGATAAAAAACACAAGTGTTGATAACAAATAACGACAAAAATTATTAGGTAAAAACGATGGCGATGTTTGATTTTCAAGTGCATTTGGATATACGGAAACCAAAAACTGGCTCCGATTTTCATTTTTCGAGCCAGAAATTCTGTATCGCTTTCTGAATAGTCTAGTTCCCATTCGTCGTTTTCTGTATACAACACAATTATTGAAGCAGGGTCGTAACTAAAGCAAAACTCTTGTTGAGTATTTGCGCTTTTCACAATCAAAGCGCTTTTGATTCCTAAACACAAATATGCAGGGGGAAAACCACATAGCTCTCAAAAACAGTTTTCTAAATACCAACAAGGATTGTCGGTTACTGTGCAAGTAGCTCAGAATGTTCCGACCACAGTCTTAAAAAAAGTGTAAAAGTGTTTTCAAATTGGTACCGTATTTTTATCAACGTTGTAATAAAAAGATCTAAGCGAAAAAAAAGAAGGTAGGCATACTTGAGAAAGATAGTATGCTAGGTCAATTGAAAAACAGTTTTTGAAGAAAAAAATCACTAGAAAAACGAAAAAAAAAATTAAAAAACTTTTGAAAATACTTCAAATTTTTTTCATTTTTTTTGCAGAATATTTTTGAAGTTTTAATTTTTTGATTTGTAAAAATGCGCTAAAAAACTACCTTTAACTGAGTAAAAATAAGTTTTTACGGCGTACATGAAGCTTAAATAACATATTGTATGCCTAACGGTCACCTTAATAGCTCGAAATTAGACCAAAAGTCAAAAATTTCAAACCGGTTTTTCTCGTCACTGTGAAAAATTTTTCAATTTTTCTAAAGTCGTTTTAATCACGACTGAAAGGGCCTTAATATGATTTATCACTCGACTCATTCCGATTAATATTTGTGGTACCTAATTATAAGTGGAAAACAAAACAAAAAAAACACCGGAATACAAAATTTCGCCCCATTTTCAATGATCGGTACAATCAAAAGACAAATCATAAATGAGAACTTGAACAAAAACCTTTTTTTGTAGCTTTCATTAGTCAAAAGCCAGGCTCCGACATCTATATAGCACAAGTGTTTGTCGAATGGGAAGAAAGAGACATCAAATACACAGGCTAGTCTCACTGTCACGAGAGGGCTCCAAAACAAAACGTATCCTCCAGAATTAACCACTTGGCGCTCAAATGCTTCATATTTTATTTCCAGTGAGTTGAGAATAACTAGAAAAAATCAAGCTGTAAAACTATGAAATCAAGCTGGAATTCAATGAGTATAAAATGAGACCGTAAATTGAAACAAGACTGCTCGTATCAGGGCGAAGCCCTGAATGTTCCGACTGCCTTTTAAGGTTTATGGAGCAGTAATAATATTTAAAAAATAAATTTAATAAAACAAAATGAAAATTTTTTTTCTCTAAAATTTGAATTTTTTTTTGAAAGTCATCCCCCCGACACACGATATAAAGTACTAAAAGATAGATTTCGCTCCTTGTAACAAATAAATTATAGCAAATAAGCTTCCTTCAACCAATTTAGAACGATTTCTAAGATGGATTAAATCTTCGCTTACACACTAATAGCGCGAATTATATCGCGCGTTAATTGTCCCAAATTGGCCAAAATGGCAATTTTCAAACCCCCATAACTTTACGAAAAATGATCACAGGTGAAATATCTTTTCAAATTTAAGCTCAGGACAACAATACTTTTTAAATGATATGAAAAATTCCGTCAAAAATGGCTAGTTAGAAAGCCGAAATTTGTCTGAAGAAAAAAACCCACCCCGATCACAAATATTCCGTTACTTTCGTATGGAAAGTCGGAACAAAAACCCCCATTGTTCACATTTAATGCGTATTCCTACTCTTCAGCACACGTATCTTTTTATGTGGTTTTTTTCACATGAAGTAATTGCTTCGAACACTTTCAAGAAAAAGGTTTTGAAGCTTTTCATATTCAAATTTGATCATCTGAGAGATTTAAACCAAAAGCATGTCAATATTTGCCCCTTGAGGCGATCAAGTCGTGTATAATTTCTGCTACAACTGGCAAGGTTAATATTTTTAAAAAAAAAACTAGTGGCACAAAAATTGTGAATAAAAAATGAATAATTGCAAGAAAGCAATTCTTATTTTGTTAAAAATTTAAGCTGTGCTCAAAAAAAATATTCTATATTTAAATGTCAATATTTGTTTAAACATAAATTAAACATAAAAACTTATACATATTATTGACTTATTATGTTTCTTTTTAAAGCCCCAGAATTCAATCCTAGTAAATTATTCAAGATGCCCTCAAATTGAAATAACTGTTGAAGTTCAAATTGGTCGCTAAAACGTGGAGTAATTATGCGCAGTACTTCGATATTGAGCTATCATTTTTAAGGGTCAACTTTTAAGTATCGGGTATCAATTGACGAGTACTTAGGAAAAAAGTAATATTTGACGAGGAAAAGATGACTTCCATTATTACCACTACAATGTTGTCCCGTAGCAACTTCAAGTACAGCGAATTTACTATGGTCGCAAGCTCTTGTTTTTAATTTTGACTTTTTTGAAAATTTTCTGACCACTTTGGCACACAAATTTTTCTGCAAATTTTTTTCATATGATAATTTTCCTTAATGTTTCAGACTTTTTCCGTTTTTTGGAATAAATTAGATTGCTTTGACTTTAGAAAAAATGAGAAATTCTTTTGGGCCGCAGGAATTGAGGGAGGTTCTAAAACTTGAAACTTCTGGCTTCAAAATCTGTTTTCTCACCTATGTCTGCACTCCAAAACGTATGCGCTGGCACCATAACCAAGTCATTGTTGTAAAAATCCACGGGACCCCAACCTGCTGATTCAGACAAATAATAGCATAACAGCTGCAACTGTACCGTCAAGAAACCCTCTTTTTCATTAACGTAGGATATTTGTTTTGGTGCAAGAGAAATGTACACAGTTTTCAGAGACATATCCAAAGGCGGAATAATCTTTGGCAGGACGCTTTCAAGTTTCCGCAAGAGGCGATTCCCGACTTCCACTCCATTCATGAGCGAAGTTTAGTTTTCGGACAATTTTACCCCATTTACAAGCAACAAAAAAATTTAAAAAGCACGGTAGTTCATTGCGTCAAGAAATGTACTGTATACAATTTTTTATTTTAACTGCGGGAATGACAGCAGCTGAGAAGCAGGTGCGTGGTGTAGACTTACAGGACTTTTTTACATAAAAAACCTATTTGTCCGCATTCGGAAATCAAAGCTCTCAACAAGTTTCCGCAGCGTCTTAGAAATTTTTGGCATTAAGAAGAACAAAATTTTCTGGCGCTTTCCACTTCAAAAAAAAAAACAGGAAAAAATAAACAATAACTTGTTATTTAGAATTCGTCGCAGGAACTGAATTAGATATCTATATAATTGTTTTCCTTTCAAAATAAGGCATTTCAATATCAAAAATTAGTCGTTTTTCAATCTTCAAATATGAAAGAGGAGGTTAAAAAAAACAAAGAGTATCATTAAAATTGTAAAAGGAGGCGGCAGGAGATTGGCGCAAGGAGCCAATTGAATAATTTCATAACTCAATAGACCAATCTATAACCCAAGTGCATCAAAGCTTAAGCGCTTAAAAGAATTTGCGAGCAAAATTATACTGCCATAATAATTTCAAAAGCTTAGAGAATTTTATAAGAGCCTTTTGATAAAATTTCGTGGCGTAATTAGTAAGATTGGATGCTCTGATGCCAATTTTCAATCATAAATATTTTGTTTGAAATTAGGTTTTTTTCTGTGATTCATTTAATTTATTCCATTTAAAACCAAGTCTTATCTGCAAACAAGCACCTGATTGACTGTCTTCCCGTCTAATTATGTAATTGTAATGCATATTAAATTATAAATATGAAATACCAAATGTAACAAGACTTTTCATATCAGGGCAAAGCCCCGAAAATTCCGACTGCCTGTAAAGGTCTACGGAGCAAAAATAACATGAAAAAAGTTAAATGTACAAAAAATGGAATGAAAATTTAAAACTTGGGATTTTTTGTAAAATCATCACCTCACACGGCGTATAAAACGCAAAGTGATTTTACTCCTAATAAAAACTCAATCAAGGCAGATAAATTGCTTCAATCAATTTGGAAGATTTCTAAGACGGATTAAATCTCCGCTTAAGCGTTGATAGCGCGAAATATATCACGCATTAATTGTCCGAAATTGGCCAAATCGGCATTCTCTAAACCTCCATAACATTACAAAAGTGGATCACAGGTGAAATCGTTTTTCAAGTTTAAGCTCAAGACAGTGATGTTTTTTGCATGGTCAAAAAACTGCTAGTTAAAAAGTCGAATTTCATCTAAAGATAGAAAAACCACCCCGAGCACAAGTATTCCGTTAGTTTCGTTGGGAAATTCGAAATAATAAGAAGATAAGAAATCTATATTTTTTAATGTTCCCGACTTTTGTAACGAAAATAACAGAATAATTGTGCTTGGGGTGGTTTTTTTCTTCAGAAAATTTTCGACTTTTTACTTAAGACTTTTTGACGGATTTTTTCTACATGACAGTTTTAGATGACAATTTTTACATGGAAATTCTTACATGAGCTCATGAAAACATAACAAAAGGTATTCTTGACATGAGCTCAATTAAAAAAAGTATATTTTTTCTGTGATTTTTTTTTGTATATTTAAGAGGGTTTAAAAATTGCCAACATGGCCAATTTGGGACGATTAACGCGCGATATAGTTCGCGCTGTCAACGCGTAAGCTGAGATTGGATCCCTCATTGAAATCATTTTAAAGTTATTGAAGCAGGCTATTTGTAATCGTTTCTACGTTACCAGGAGCAAAATTTGTCATTTTATTACTTAATTTTATGGTGTGGGGGATAGTTTCAAAAAGCTCGAAATATTTGTGATTTTTTTTCGAAAAAGTCGTCAATTCTTTTCAGAGCGCACACTGCTTCAAAGACCTTTAAGCACATTCGGAACATTCAGGGCTTCACATTGTTACGGGCAGTCTTGTTTAATTTTCAGATCGATCCGGCTGAGTTGGTTAGGGAGCCCATTTAATCTGTATTTTTAGAAAAAATGTATCCCTTCATGATTATTTTCAAGCTGCAAATTAAAAAGCGGCAATAGTCTTAGATACTGCTTTTTTCTAAATTTTTATTTTGTGCCAAAAATTGCACCATACTGAAAACTTTTCAAGACACTCTTATTCTCAGGCCCAGTTTCAAAAGTGCGAACAAATTTTGTCAATGAGGCATTTTCTTCTCATAAAACCAGCTAACAGCAAGCTATGCGATACATCCTAATACAACATTTTGTTTCGATTTTCGTAAAAAGTAACGTATTATTTGTGGTCGGGTTGGCTGTATTATTCACACACGTTTCGGCTCGCTAACTAGTGATCTTTCTTCGTGAAGTTACGCGAGTTTAAATTTCGGCCAACTTAGGACAATTAACTAGCGATATATTTCGCGCTTACGCTATAAGCGTCAGCGGATCTTAGAAATGGTTCCAAAATGGTTGAACGACGCTTATTTGCCACAGTTGATTTGTTACAAGGAGCGAAAACTATCACTTTGTAACTTATATGGCGTTTGGGAGAAAAACAAAAATATCCTGAACTTAAAAAAAAATCATTTTTTTTGTTAAATTAAATTTTAAAAAATTATTATTGCACCATTGGACCTTAAAAGGCAGTCTGAAAATTCAGGGTTTGGCCCTGTGGATTCTGATCTAAACTACATTTTATGATTGCATAAATTAGATATTTTACCACTGTAAAGTATTTAATATTAACCAATCATGATCCATCTAACTAACAACCCACTTATTTGTAAGTGCTGAAATTACTTGTAATTTCAGCACCAGAGAGATTTGAATTTAACTTAGAAACTAGTTGCCTCTCCAAGAGAACTTCAGCAGCCGCAATAAACCAGTATACCCTAGATCTATTGAGCCTAGCAGAGACTAGTTAAACAACCTGAGACTAGATAGTATAAGAGTAAGATTAGGATCGGTATTAGACTAAGAAGTTGCACGAATCTATCCGGCCGAAAATAAGATAGCGTGACGAGCAGACGGTGTACCCTATCCGTAATTTTTCTATGAGTTAACCACATCGGTCCTAACTCATCTGGTGCGACCATAAGTCTCGAACAAGACCTTAATAGGTTAGAATTAACCAAAAATAGATTAGAATTTAGACAAAACATTTTTAAAATGTTATACGACGATTATTTAATCGAAATGTCTCTACGAATCAATAGATCAGAGCCAATATTCCGAACGATAATAGAACTACCAGGAATTGGAAGAAGACCTCGAACCAGAGACGACATACGACAAAGTAGAAACTTACCAAATAGTTATATGATAGTACGGCAAAAGCCAACACAAACTTTTATATTTAGAATTTTATTAGCAATGAATTTAGATTTTCATTTACAAACATAAAATCTTGAAGTCAATCTTCATGATCATTTCAGGCGCTAAACAAAATTATTAATATACAATAACGATTGATAAAAAGATCTCAGATCGTTTTCCTAAATTCTGCAGTATTATATAAAACATGTTTGGAAAATATTTATTAAAAATCAAAACAAAAATTAGTAGCATGACAATAAATTGTTAGTAATCATAAAAATCATTTGTAGTCCCATCTTCATCACCTAAACATAACAGCAATCATAAGCTCACTAATATCATTAAAAAACTAAATCTTTTTCTTAAATAAATTTAAACCACCTTTAAACTTAAATTCACTTAATTTTAAAACCAGATCATCAAGGCTTATCCTTGGATCAAATAGAACAATTTTGTTCTCCCCTTGCCTTTTACTTAGTGTCTAACGGCCTCAAACGTCGATTCACTACCCAACCCTTATCAAAAACCCAGAATTAACAGAAATTTTGCCAAAAACTAACCATTATTTTTAAGCTAAACAGTGAAGAACTTCGGTTACTCATCCTTCACTTGATCCCACTCCTCTTAGATGACCCAGACTAAAACACTTAAACTTAGTAAGTCATAAAATAGTATCTAAGGAACTACTTGCGTTCTAATTATACCTGAACCTTGTGGATCGATTTACCATTCTCCAACCCTTGAACACAATCACTACCCCTAAGTAAGATTAAGTAAGTTAACACCTTAGCTTATACTAGCCACGAGAAAGTAAAAAATCATTCTTCGGAATCGATATACTTTTCTCTCCAACCCTGAACAAATAGACCCAGGTTAAGCTAACCAAAAAATCGTAAGGACTAACAGTTTAAGAAAATAGAAATCATCTAACAACTTTTTGCATCCGTCATCCTAAACCTTATGTCATTTAAAAACCTAGGAAACAAACAAACAATTGTTTTACACAACTGTAAAATAGATAACAAAAAATACGACCTCGTAATCACACCTCATACACAAACAGTTGGATATATTAGAACAAAACGACAAACACTAAAAAGGAAAATCTTAACCAAACAAAGACAAATTACACGAAAAAGATTTTCAAAAAATAGAAACGCATTTTCAGAATCAGAAGCCAGCAATTTAGACGAACTTTGTAAATTAAAAGAATCTATTGATAAAAATTGCCCCATTCACGATCAATTATATTTTTCCGACTCAGTAACAACTTCAAATTCATCAAAAAGAGGAAAAAGAAGAATAAAAAAGCAATATAAACACAAACCAGTACACTTGTATAATTGGAATCAACCAATTAGACACATCGATAATTACCTATTAACAGTCATTAAGCAAAAAAAATGAGCCAAACACACACTCCAAGTGAAGATAGTCCAAACGACAACGATATCTACCCCTTCCTCGTAGCTGCACCCGATAATAGAGGACAACATGATCTTTGCAAGAATTTTCTCCTAAATTTGTTTGAACCCGGAATCAGCCCATGTAAAGCAGAGTTCCCAGATGTAAAAATAAAAAGACAAATTATTGATCACTATCTGAAAGATATATGTAATTTAACACAACAATACGGAATCTACACCATAGAATTCAGCTCACCAAACCAGAATCACCGCAAATATGTAATTCAAACAGACGATCTTGACTTAGAATTTTCAAAAGTATTCTTAGAATATATAAAAAGCATACAATATCATAACTCACAAAGAGCAAACTCCATATTTACTAATGAAGTTTTTGCTATAATATATAGTCATAATTCAATATTAGAAAACGAAAACCCAATCCCACATGTCTCACCGACAGAGACATCCAAACATATAAGGGTACGACATGAAATCACACTATTTTCACATTTCCTACATATAATTAAAGAAAATTTCACTAAAGATGAAGTTTCACAACAAACAAAACATGACTTACAAAAAATTTTGGCATGGTTTATAATAGATTATTTCACACATAATATAGATTTAATTTCACAAGCAAGAAAAAATTTCAGACCTCAAAATTCAAACGATGATACCGCCATCACAGAACAGTCAGACTACGTTTGGGACCCCGAATGGTCTCATTATGCATTCATAAATATCCCACAGTCAATCTCAAGTCAAGCAATAAGTACAATATCTTATGTAAGAGATTATGTAAGAGTAATACCATTATCCATTGATGCAACACCATTAAACTACAATACATTTTTACCTGATACGCGAAATAACAGTTTAAATTCGACCGTCATACACAATGAAAACCTTAATGGAACTAGGAACCTTACTCAACAAGATATTCAAACACCATCACACTTCATAAATGAAGAAATCGTCCAAACAACAACAACTTCACAACAAAGTATTTCACCGATACGTCCAAATTTAACAACACCAAGAAATACAAACACTTCACTAGCACAAGTAACCTTACAATCAACCGCTAAACCTTCTGTTGCTCCAAAATATTTACAAATGGATTATCAAACATATAGACCCATGACAGTACCATCAAAAACACGCAGAACATTCACAAGAAACACTTTTGCGGAACACAATTATAATTACGCACATTCATCAAAAACAAACTATCCCCCACAAAAAAATCATAATAATCAGATAAGATCTCGATATTGGGATAACCAAATGGCAACAACCAACTCAGTAAATTTTCAAACTAATTCACATCCTCCACAGGATCGTAGTGAAAATTACCCATTCTTTCAACAAAATAAAAATAAAAAGCAAGCACCTCATCAAACGGATTATCTATCCTCTGATGATGATTATTTACAAACAGATATATTTGCACCATATACTCAAGAATATCGTGGACAAGGAGTTCAAAAACCACATACATATCATAGAATTTTTTCTCCACATCCAACAGATACACAAAATCAACAACCAATACAAATGCAAAACCCAATTAATACACAATCTTTTCAACCAATTCAGCCACAAAACCCAATGATTACACACTCGTATCAACCAACACAAATGCAAAATGAAATACCACTCCCATATTACCTTCAGCAACACGAAATAACAAAAAATCAACTCTCAAATTTTTCGCAAATGCCAAATGCCGCAGAATCATTACAAATGACAATGAATCCATACCTTATGGGTGGATCATCAATAACATCAAATAAATCACTAATGGTATTCACAGGAACAGATCCTGAATATTCTGTAGAAGATTATTTAAATGTAGTAACAGCAAATTTAATTTTAAATATAGGACCTGAACCAATTAATACGCCACTACATCAAAATTGGATACATCGACGCACAGCGTTGATACAAACAACCTTAGATGGCGCAGCCCAAAAATGGTTTTCATTATTGCCTATAGAAATAAAATCAAATTGGAAAAGATTCACACAAGAATTTTCAAAAATGTTTGACTCCGAGAGAAATAAACAACAACAAAGAGTTTTATGTAATGAAATTCGCAGATTACCAAATAAAACCATCAAACAATTAGCAGTACGTATCAAAACACTAGTTCGAAAAGCATATTCATTAAATACACATGACTATAAAAACACAAAAATGACAGAAATCTTAATGATGACCTTAACACCTCAATTAAGGAAAATAGCAATAAAAAAGAGAGCATCCCATCCCTCCTCAATTCGAGAGCCCGATCTAGATTTTCGAAAACTAGTAGACAAACTAGAGCAAGCGGAAATCACAATGAAACTTGAAGAAACAGAAAATCTGAAGTTACAATATGTTAATCGAATTGAAACAAATACCACAAATATCAACAACATACACGAATCAGATACAGACCTCGTTGAAAAAATCACTGAAATACTCAATATTTATGAAAAACACCCAAACTTTAAAGGCAAACCCTCTTTCAAAAAATGGTGTAATTATTGCCGACGATACGGACATAGTATTTCTGAATGTAGACAAAAACAAAAAGATAACCAAAACAAACCTCAAAAATATTAAGAACCAAATAAATCATTCTATCAATACATGAAGAAAGATCAAAATCTACTAAACAAAAATGTATACAGCAACAACAGTTCAGGAAAACCACTTCCGAACAATACCAATTACACGAGAAATCAATCACCATATAACTCAAGTTATAGAGGAAGATCACCAGAACGAAGAAATACACAAAATTCTTCACAAAATCATTATAATCGACCAAATAGTCGAAATAACTACTCCAGATCAAATTCAAATACAACACAATTTGTTTCTAGATCTAATTCCCAATCAAGGAATAAATACTACCCAAACAATCAATCACGAAACTCATCATATAACAGAAATAGAAACTACTCAAATAATCGAAATAGAAGTCAGAAGGCAGAATCAAACATATTCAAACAACCGAAATCAGAATTACCCAAACAATTGATCAAGGAATAACTCATAGAACAGATCAAATTATCACAGATCAAACAATAATTATCAAAACCGATCACAAAACAATTCACAAAATCGACATTCAAGTTATAATAATCGTTATAGAAATTTTTCCCAATCACCACACAGAAATAATAACCATTATAATAATTCTAACAATCGCCACAGAAGTAGTACACCCAAACATCAAAGACATATTAATCAAGTACAATCAAATGAAGAAACAACATCAGACCCCCCAGGTATTGATAACACAGGAAATAACGAACTACAACTAAATCAAATAAACTGTGGATCATCAGACTCAGAAAGCGATACAGAAAACACTATCTCCATAAATATGATAGCAGTCGAAAATGACTACGAACCTATTATATATGAACAACCTTTTTCATCACAAAATATGAAAATCAATTAGAACTCCTTCACAATTATTATATTGAACCCATCCATACTACACAAACGGCACAAGAAACTAACGAAATCAACACTGTAAATAAATCCAATGAAAATGACAAAACAAAATGCTTGAATACAAATCACATCTATCAAAATATACAAAAAGAACAACCCAAAGAAAAAATTTGGACAATACCATTTCTTTTAGAAAGTCCAAGAAACAAAGAATTTCAACCACCAGATCTTGAAATTGATTTTTTAATTGATTCAGGGGCAGAATCAAACATAATAAACATTCCCACATGGAATGAAATGAAAACATTACACCCAAAATTAACACCTCTTGCAACCTCCAGTAAACTAGCAACAGCACAAGGATCAACATTGGTAAACTATGGAAAAGTTCAATTATTTCTTCTCCCCACAAGAACAATAGAGCAAAATAAAATTTTAAATAAACCATTTAAACAAATATTTCATATCACTGATATTAAGCACAATATCATTGGAATACCATTTATCTCTAAACATATACCAATAATCAACATCTTGAATAGTAAAATACTAATCAAAGATAAGTACACAAAAACAAAAGACACAACCCTAACACTTTTTCAAAGATTAAATAAACAACCACCATTCTTTTCAAAATTTTATCCAATATATAACCAACAACGAAAACACCTGAAACCACTATCAGGAAATATATATAATTTTTCAATAAAACAAGTTCACCAATATGATAAAAATCAAAATAAACAACAACTCTATATGTCAGACTTTGAATTCAAACCTATCCATAAGTTCTTCAAAATCACAATTTCGTCCATAAAATATTTGAAAAATACGAATTCAGATATTATTTCGTTACATGTATACAACAATACACCGTATCAAGTAACATTACCCTTAGGACTTTTAGGATATTGCAAAACCAACGCTACGATATCACCAATGCATGAAAAAGCATACCGCGTAAATAATATACTCCAATTATTAGATATTTGTCAATCCACAATTCTTAATGAAGAATTATCCATAAATAATATAATAAGTTATGAAAAAAGAAATACAGATTAGTTCACAAAAACCCCATATTTCAAACCTACATTCAACATAAATAAGTATACAGAGGATCAACAGAAATTTTTAACAATGTTTAACTTCCAGCATTCACAAATAACACAAGAGGAATTTGATAAGTTAGCCAAACAGCTAATAAAATATTCATCAGTCTATGCAACATCCAAATTTGATGTTGGCAAAATCAGCTCATCACTACATCTCCCGTTAAAACCTGACGCAGTTTTCAAAAAACAAAGAGCAAGTAAAGTACCAATTCATTTACACGATAAAGTGAATAGATTACTCGATATTTTAGAACAATACAAAATTATCTCACCAGTAAACAAAGAAGAACAACCAAAAGGTAACACATTTATCAGCCCTGTTATCATCCTAGCAAAAGGAGAATCATTAAAAATAATTCTAGACGCTAGATATCTTAATTCACTAATAGACGAATCAAAATGCAATTGGCCTATTGAACCAATACAAATTATTTTAACAAAAATAAACGGAAAATACTTCACAACCGCAGATATGAATAGTGCATACAATCAAATGCCACTAGATGAACAATCGCGACGCTTAACACAATTTGTTATTGGAAATCAACAATACGAATTCAACCGCCTATTCTATGGAATATCCATAGGACCAGCAGCATTTTCAGCTTTTATGAGCAAAATTTTTAGACCACTAATACTCAAGAAAAACGCAATCACCTATTTAGACGATGTTTTTATGCAATCACAGACAAAAGAAGAAATGTTTAAAGTTTTAGAACACTATCACAAAATACTTCAGAACAAAAATCTGAAGGCCGCCCCCGATAAATCACACTTCTTTTTAACACGAGTTAAATTCTTAGGACACAATATAGAAAGAAAAACAATCACTCCATTAAAATCACGCATTGATGCTATTCAAAAGCTTCAACCACCAACAAACAAAAAAAATCCAAGAATTCCTTGGAATGTTAAATTTTTTAAGCAAATACGTCTATAAAATGCAATTATACTTAAGACCATTCTATAATATACTTAGACAACAAAATATTTTTGAATGGAATACAGAACATCAAACACGATTTGAAGAAATTAAAAAACTCTTAACTGAACAAATTTCGAATACAATTCCAGATCCAAATCAACCATTCTATGCAATGTGCGATGCTTCAAATTTTGGCATCGGCACAGCATTATTACAATCACACAATGGTACAAACAAAATGAACCTTATATCAGCAAATTCTCGATTATTCACTCAAGCAGAGCTACGACTCTCAACTCTAATGAGAGAATGTACAGCCATAATCTATACACTTACAGAATATGAGTTTCTGATACTTGGATCAAAACATCCAACAGTTCTATTCACAGATCACAAACCAATCATTTTTCTATTTACACAAAAATCCAACCCAAACCACCGAGTTTACAGATTTCAATTAATTCTAATAAAATTTCCAAACTTACATATAGTTTGGACAGCAGGAAAAAATCTTGCATTACCAGACACACTAAGTCGAAATACACCACCTGAATTACTTACACGTAAAACTACAGTTGAAATACCCAAAAACATAAAATTTTACCTTGCAGAAAACGAAACATCACCCCGACTAGAATGCAAATATGCAGTAAAAACTGACGTTGAACAATCACAGATAAATAATCTGCAACACTTCCCACTTTATTTAGATTGCCAAAATAACCACTACGAAGTTGATCTACTTGGAACATCAACTTTCAAACCAATTCCATATTCACAATGGATAAAAAATAACACCCAACAAAAAAGCGTAAAACAACACTCGCATAAAAAAGACCTTTTTCCGTTAATTGAAAAAGAAAATCTAACTGATAAAATAAATTTATCAGGACCACAAACAAACGATTTAAAATACACAATAAATCAAGTTTTTGACCTCCACGACCCACTTGACACAATTCCTTTATCTAAATTAGAAATTGAAAACATTTTTCTCCCTCCAACAGAAAAAATTACAATTAATACCTTGAAACAATATCAAAATCTTGACCCAGTAATTAGACAACTAAAATCATGGCACAAATATAAAACTAAACCCGTAAAAGCAGATACCACAATTTTAGGAAATAAAACACTCCTCCGATAATTTCGAAAATTTAATAATACAACAATTAATGAAAACACAGACCTTCTAGAATACCAATTAAATGAATCAACAGTTCCCTGTCTCCCTTTAAGTATGATTCTCATAGCTTTTAATATTTCACATACACAAAACATTAAAGGACACTCTGGATCAGAGAAAACATATTCAAATTTCATACAAAACTTTTATTTCCCAAACGCACCAATTTGGATAAAAGTACTATGCAATGATTGTATAGTATGTCAGCTAAATAAACCTTATCCAAATCAAAAACAAATAGCACAAAAACAAGATTTTAAAGGACAAAGTTTATACTTTAACCACCGTATTTCATTTGATACAAAAGGACCAATTTCACCATCATCCGAAGGAAACTCCTACATTATGGTAATTGTTGACGCATTTATACATTATGTAGCAATTAACCCAGTACCACATTGTAACGCTTATTACGCTTACACAACACTTTATGAACACTGGATAGCCAAATTCGGACTACCAGAAATTTTAATTACAGACAACGGTACAGAATTCATAAATAATGAAATCATCACACTATGTCATTTATATAACATCAAATACAAACCACGTACATCTCACGCACCTTGGACAAACGGCTTAGTCGAAGGTATGAACCGTTCACTACAAGAATATCTTAGATGTATCATCAATGGAAATGATACAAGATACACCGAATGGTCAGCAGATATAAAACTATTTCCCTTAGCATATAATTCACAAATCACGACAACTCTAGGAATGTCACCATATGAAATGGTTTTTAATCAAAAGCCACGTAAACCAATTATGTTTACAGCAACTTCTCATAAAAATGCACAAGTCATTGTCAACCGAATAAAGACTCAATTTGTTATAACCTACCTTTACACACACATGATGAAGATCATTTTCATCACCCACAAATTCTTAAATTAGCCTCCGGTACACACACCGAATGGATTTTAATCAGAGATAAAAAACACAATGAAATTTACCAAAAAGTAACAAAAAAGTTGTTACAAAGTCAAAACATTAATGAACAAATAAATTCACGCTTTACACCAGCCTCCAATTTAAAAATTGGAACATTTGTTTTAATACCCAATTTTAACACTCAAAAAGGAATTTCTAAAAAATTACAACCCCTTCGTAAAGGACCATACCAAATAATTGCCAAACCCACTGATGTCACATATAAAATCACCGACTCAGACCAAAAAGAAATTGTTCAACATCGAAACAATCTATTACCTTATTACCCAAAAGAATACGCACTACGCGAGCTAACTCAATTATATTCTTTCACAAGTTTAAAAGTTATTCAAAATAACCCGCATACGGAAAATGAAACAAAAGACCAACATGACATTCATCCCGAAAACCAAAATAAAAAATTTACTACAATAAAAAACAATACAAAAAAACTAGATCAAAATGTTCCTCAAAAAGAAATAAAAAATACAGAAAAATGACAGAAAAAATTATACCCCAAGAACAAATCGACAAATCAGAACATAGAGAGTCATCACGACTTAGAAATCAACCACGCAAAAACTATAAAACATTCATCCCACAGTTAAAATATTAAAGAAAGTAGAATTTCAAAAACAGCTTTAATTTTACAATTAATAATCTTTGCACCTCTGAAATATTTTGAACCTTCATTTTTCAAAATAACATGCTGACAGACACGCAGCGATTCTAGTTCAAAATTAGCCAATAGGATTCATCCAATCCGTCACCTTCTATAACTCTAACACAAACCAACTAGACGAAAGATATTAAACTCCAGGGATATCTATAACTATAACTTTGCGACCTCCAGGTCAAAAATAAGCGAACCATTCCAACTTGACAACTAAAATAAATATCACCATAATATCATAACCCTCCCTTATCTAATAACCCAAAGATCAACAATATTTCCCCAACTCAGACCTCAAATACCCCCCAAACAAATATGTTAAGTTAGCCTAAAGTAAAAGAACGACCATTTTAATTAGCCTAAAGTATCAAAAACTCAAAAATACCCCAGATAACTTAACAAATAAAAATAAAGAAAAAGAAGACCTCCCGATCACCATAAAATTCGTCCCCAACAATTTTTCACAAAACTCAACCCACTTGTCAAAAAACCAATAAATAATTCGACCACACTTGAAAATTGCCTCAAACAACAAAAAATATTCTACCGAGAAGCCATTTCTTAAATGCTCTTCTCTCGACCAGTCAACATAATTCTTAATATTCTCATAAACTTTTTAACGATATTTAAACTTTTAATCATATTTCTTTTTGATACCTTTGAAGCTTTTGTAATAATCTTAATCATTTTTTGCAATACTTTTTAAATTTTCTATTCCATATTTGAACTATACCTCCATTTTTCAAAAGCTATTGAACATATCCACAGGTACGATTCACAAAACTTATATAAATGATACGAACCATTTTTAGTAGAACCGATATTTTTTTACTATTTGAATTTTTATAACATTTCTATCATCCCTCATCTTGACAATATGCAAATGTATAAAGAAAGCAATCATCACATTCGCCCTAGCAACAATCCTCCTAATTCTTTTTCTAGAAGAGTACTACAATAAACATAAATTTTTTCACTAAAAGAAATAGATCAAAAACCATCAAAAATTGCTAACCAACAATCACACAGTCAGTCCTCACCGACATCATCCCAAGATAACCCAACACCACCTACAACTACCCAAAACTCCCAAACATCTACACGAATTTCTTTTCAAGATAACCCATATTCCTTTGAAGAACGACACGCTCGCTTATCTGAACCACTAGAACCAGTTCAACGACAAGCACCTCTAAGTGAACCAACATATAACTTATACCCAACACTACCACAAGAACTAAGTAGAATACAAAATCTTGTGTCAAAGTCAAAATCAAAATACAGTTGAAATAAATAGACAAATTATACATCCTCGACGAAACAGAAATTTTCAAACCCCCCGAGTTCATTTTGATATACCCCAATCCCCATCACAAAGTACTCCAGAAAACCCCATTGGTATATTACCAGAAACCCCTACGCTTCTTTCACAACGTAGCACCTCACGCCTACCCTCAGATTACTTAGGTTCAACACCAACATCTGAACAAATACGTGAAAATCCCTTTAACCCCCCAAACCAAAAACCACGACTACCACATTGGACAACACAATCATTCACACAAGGTGAACCAAATTTAATCAATGATCCAACACATATTTCTACGGATACAACAACATCCACATCACTACCAGAAACATTATCACTACCATCAACACCATCAATAAGCCAGATTTCACCGACGCCTTGTACCTTAAATTTCCCAAATAACCTCGACGCTAGATATCGAGAACAATCATCAACAAATATTCCTTTAAGATTAGACTGGAATACATTCACAGCACCTCCACCATTATTTGGACAACACCCAGAAAGTAACCGACTCCACAACTGGGCACTAAATAGATTACAATATAGACAAGACATCCACGAAGACATTCGTGATCATAACATCCAAATACTCCAACAAAATAGTCTACAATTAAAATTTGAAATCACGGTTAAACTAAACAACATTGCTCAACATCCCTACCCATTAAACCCACCAAATATAACAGCTCAATCACTACCACCACCATTTATAACAACTGAAGTAATATACAAATACGACAGATATACCAAAAAGACAATTGGTTACATCACATTTTATAACCCATACTCAGGATTATCATACACATGTATACTCTAAAAATATTAATTTTTCTCCAACTCTTTTTTCTAGTAATCTCCAACCAGAACATAAATCCTTCCCCCCGCACAGGACCCCAAGATTTATTAGTAACACATTACGATTGTGAAGAAAATGAACAAAAAACACTACACAAATATGCAATAAATCAAGTATCACAATGCGAAACAGAAACTGCTATAGAAGCTATAGAAACTACAAATGTAATAGCGACACTTTATTCAAAAGCCCGAGCAACAACAGTTACGGGATATAAATTCACAGCAACATTTTCTGAAAAGAAAGTACATTGTTCACAAGTCTCAAATGGAAATAAAAACCGACTTGACCACGAATCATTTTACCAGAGTAATATCGAACGACTTTTACACCTCAATCCCGAAGATTGTAAAAACGAGTTAATCAGACTAAATATCACAAGAAATAAAAACACAGATAGAAAGTTAGTATATTTCCAAGTTTTTGCAGATTCTAGGATCAAGGACATATCAAGGACATATCAAACTAGATGAAAAATACCCATACAACGGCGCACACGGAAGATTAACTTATGACATACACGATAAACACTGGATACCGCACATTGGTATAAATAACCCATCGAACTGCAAAGCAGACACAAGAAATAAAGGATATCAAGAAATAATGTTTTTCGATTGGAAAATACAACTCGAAAAAATACAACTCACACGCGATTTATCTGACAACACAATGATCTATCAAGGAATTAGATTACCTTGTAAAAACGATCAAGGCTATTGTGACCCTACAACACGAACACAGGCAACAATTGTTTGGTTCCCCGAAGACACATGTACAACATTTCAAGTAGCAAAAATACACGCCCGAATGAAAAAATTTCACGAAAAATAATTTATACAATCAATTCCATATGAACAAGTAAATCCATCACGAAAACAAAGTTCTAATTTTAGAAACATACACAATATAGAAAATAAATTGACACGTTTTCAAATATATCAAGAAACAGAACTTGCATGTAAATACAGAAACCCACTTCACAAAACACAATACTCCGAAATATTAGTTGAATATGAAAAAGGATTCGACATGACCACTGGAAAAATAAAAATCGACCCATATGCCACAAGTCATCCTATAAACGAAGGAACATCATATATACCAGTTAATTTTCAAAAAAGTAAAGGTCAACCTGGTGGACATCTAGAGCCCCATGACACTAGAAGTACACGTTTACAAGAACTATCACTAATGAATAGTACTTATTTCGGTAATATCCACTATGATATTTACTTAGATATGAAATTAGACTACACAATTAGCCGAATTTTTCAAGAAATGTCACTCTCTGAATTAGAAACACTTCACCAACTATGCGAATTAGAAAGAACACAAACCTTACAATCACTAGCACTAGCAGTATTAAAAATACCCTACGCAGGATATTTACTATCAGGAAATAGATCAAATTTTTTAGACTACGAAGGAAACATTTTATGGTTTTATACCTGTACCAAAAAAGTATCACCACTATATGTTTTTGAAGATAAACGATGCTATAAAAGAATCCCTATCTTTTATAAAAATAAAGTACATTTCGTTGACACACTTTCAAGACGAACCTATTTCTGGGATACCCCAGTCCCATGTGGATCAGAAAATAGCCACAATGTAGTACAACTGAACCCTGATGAAGATAAATATTACCTTCTTACCCCATACCCCCCTACATTAATGCAATCACTCAAAAATTTTTCACCAGAAAGCATTAGAGCTATTGCTCGAAACCCAAATATTGACTTACAATCAATTGGAATATATTCAAAATCCGATATCCAACATCACATTAGAACACAACAATTCCAAGAATTATTTACACAAATGGACACTATACAAAGACAATCAATTGACCAAAATTTACGCAAACTTGCCGAAACTGCAGGATTTGCAGACATCTATACACAAGATTATAGCGGATATTTTAAAGACATTAAAGACTATATATATCTAAACGGTGAAAAATACCGACCACAAGATATCTCGCCTACAAATATTTTTAGCTTTGTTACACTAAAAAATGAAATTCTTGATTTTCTAGGATGGCCCTATTACATCTTAGAACAGTTGACTATTCTATGCGCAATGTTTAACTTTATAGGATTTCTTTTTTCACTTTTAAAAGGAATCTATAACACATGTGCTATACACACACAAGTCAATAGACAAGCAAGTGTAGCACGCATACTATTTGCAGGATTCTTTGGAGTTTTTTCATCATCAATAAACAAAATTCTTTTAGACGCACAAATAAAAGAATACAATACAAAAATAGCAACAAGACAACACATACGACGAAGAACATAACAATGAAGAAATAACGCCTACAGCACCACAGTTACCACCCCTACCACAAAACCATCCATTATCCCTAGTCCCAAGAAATTTTCGAAATTTAGCAATAACACATAACCCAAATTTCAGACCAACCATATCACAAAGTCCCATTCAACATATAATGACACATCATTCACAAGATGAAAATACATATGAACAAATTATAGAACAACCCCATACCACCGCTTTTCAGTCTCAAAATAATAATTTTTTAGCCCACGATGAGCCGACAACTTGGATCCCTACACCGCTCAAATTCCCACCCAACCAACCTCAACACTCCAATTACAATAATTCCACTTTTTGCTTTCCCGCCACCCAATTTCCCAACCAGTAATATAACATCAGGCATGAATTCAGACACTAATTCACATATTTCAGTTTTATATTCCATTTCACAACTCAATAACCCTAATATTGAAACCCCTGATGAATTTGCAGACTCTGAACCATCTCCATCCAATAATTTTCAAACCAACTTCGCAATTTTTTCAACACCCCCTTTTCAACCAATCCCACCAAATAACCCACTCCCATCCATTTCTACACCCTCTTACGCTTCCCAAGTCACCCCAACCTACTCTTCATTTCATTCAGACCGATCATCCAATTCTCCAGATACTCCCCAAATCTCCCAAGAACTAGACAATTTTATCACCCTACAACAACAACCCTTCCACCTTGACACCCCCACTATAAATCAGATTTCATCCACAATAGAATCATCAAACCCACCTACCCCTACACCTTCTTCAGCTTATACCGCATCATTAGCACCATCATCCACACCCACCGAATCATCAAATAGCACTAATAGAGCTTATCGCACTTTCAAAAGAAAATTCCCAAACCATCCATTTCCAACAAAACCAGGAACAGCCCGTGAATATATTAATCATCCAAATCACACTAACACGAAAGATTTTTTAGCAATCACCTTACCTTCATTTCCACAGTATACTTTAAACACCCCTCATGACACTAACGACACACGTAGTTTTGTAGATGAACATGTTTTAATGCCTACACTTCATTGGACATCATATTATCATTTTACTAATCCCCTTTGCTTACCATTATCTAATACTCATATCGATATAGAAAGAAATCAAGATATGCTATACCGACTCACCACGCCACTAACACATAGACAATTTACTTATATAGGATATAAAAAGTCACTAAAAACATACACTGCACCCCGAGCTAACGAATATACGCTAGAATATTACGATCATAACATCATCCGAGCTAACCAAGGCCAATTTTTAGATGATGATCGCTTCGCTAACCCACAAATCACAGAAAAATTCTTCATCAAAACACCATATGTATTTACACTCATTATATTTGATCGCAAATTCGACCACGTCATTTCTGAAGCACTAACCGACATGCAAGCTTACGAAAGTTTTAAAGAAAGATTTCAATTATTTTCACTAACCTTCAATTTCCTTGCACCACATGAACGCGATTTGCACTGCTCACACGATATTATGTTACGCACTAAGCAAACCCACACATATACATACTATCGTTTCATACAAAATCATTTTGATCTGCACACTCCATCAAGACAATCACACCACCATTTTCAGTTTATTAACTCTAAATACACTTCACCATTTTTTCTTAACTTCACATATTGCATCAAAGATACTAACCTTCACGGTATTCTTCGCAATTATGATCCCATAACCCAAATGTATATATTTTGTCCCATCACGAAGACCCTTAACGCAGAAGAATCTAGACCCTTCCTTATCCCACATGAATTTATCCAACCTATAGAAATCCCAATATTAGAATTCATCCACAACACTAAATACAATCACAAATTATATAATCTCATCCAAAACACATCTTATGAGTTTGCAGTTGGCACTGAAGAACTAAAAACTATTAAAGCACTTCAATTGCTTTGGCCACTGCTTCAAACTAAAAACATCATTTGCATACTAGCAAAAGTACTAACAAACTCCGACATAATACACGACATCTTCCCCCACGATTTTTTCCCCGACGACTAACAGGTAAGTATAATTTATACATATTCTTCACTAATAATTTCAAATTAAAACTAACCATTCTTCATCCATGTCTCATTTAGATTTTTAGTCTTCATCCCACAATCATCTGCAAAAAACACAAAAGAAAAATAAAAAATAGAAAACTTCTTCAAATTCTTCTAAACTCTATTAATATTTTGCACTAAATAAATAAAATAAAATTCATACCAATGAAGTAAATTAATTTATAAATTGTTTCCCCAAAAGCAGTAAATTTAGTAATGATGAAAATTTGTAACTTAAATTTTTCCCCAAAACTAGCAGTAAAATTGAAATTCTATGTAAATATTGATAAGACGAAAATGCAGTACTAACCTTTTGATATTTTCATTCACTCGCACAAGAATTCTATCCAAACTCGCACAGCTCGCCCACGAAGAATTGTTTAAACAATGAATTTCAGTTTCAAGTTTTCACACTCAACAACTCTAACACACGATAACAAGTTTCAAACTTTCCTTTAACCCGGTTGGAAAGGAATTATATGCTAAACAAAACTAACCAACGCAGCTTACTAAACACCACAACACATAGAATAGCAGCATGACTAAGAAAAGAAAACCAACGGTACCCAAACCGGATTAACCCAGTTTAAAACTGGATAAATTATTCTTTTGAAGACTATTATAAAGTCTAAGAAAGAAATAATAAAACACAAAAAAGTCGAAAGACAAACCCATACCAAAAACAATTTGATTTTTGAAAAAAGGACACAACCAACGAAACATTGGAAAAACCACCACAAACCCGATATAAAACGTTATCACATAACAGGACCTCTCATAGAAACCGCACGAAATCATACTCCCACTCCTGGCCTCACCAACCAGAGAGGACGTCCTGAGCATGCTCTATAGCCGGCCAAATACACCGCGCTACATCCACGCTTTGCGACCACACTTCTATTTTTAATAAGAGGTACTCAAGGGTGAGTAACTCTTCAAAATAACCGAACTAAAACAAAAAGCTTTTGTGAAAACAACTAACCAAAATCATAATTAAAACACTGAACTAATAAAAATTTTATAAAATGTAAATTATACCTTGCAGTATATAGATCAGCATACAACACCAAAGACGAACATCCAAAGACAAAATGACTCCACTACACTCGAAAAAGAATGGCCAACCACAATCAATATGCCGTCCACAATCACAACTCAAAGGATTTAGAGTACGAGTTGACTTCGCAGAAAAGGACTTCATTGAACTAGACCAATGACCACCTCGATGTTCAAGTATACGTACAGATCCGAGTAACCAGGCATCCCCTCCACGCACAATCTCCACGCCATTCCCAGGCAAGGTCGAACACAAAAGAAGTTCTCTACATGAAACAGAAAAACCTGTCATAGCCAACCATTCTGAAATCAGATTGAGTTTGTTGGGAAAACCCAGTCGTTGTCATAAGAAGACACAACGATTGATATCCATCATTCCAGCGTCCTGGAACTTCTCTAACAAGAGAAACCGGATAAAGAATATGATGTTCGCCAAATACCAACGTCCATCATCCATCTTTTGAATTGCAGAAAAACAATTCTAAAAAACTCCGTAAAACCCGGATGGGTGGAACCTGATCCAAACTACATTTTATGATTGGATAAATTAGATATTTTACCACTGTAAAGTATTTAATATTAACCAATCATGATCCATCTAACTAACAACCCACTTATTTGTAAGTGCTGAAATTACTTGTAATTTCAGCACCAGAGAGATTTGAATTTAACTTAGAAATTAGTTGCCTCTCCAAGAGAACTTCAGCAGCCGCAATAAACCAGTATACCCTAGATCTATTGAGCCTAGCAGAGACTAGTTAACAACCTGAGACTAGATAGTATAAGAGTAAGATTAGGATCGGTATTAGACTAAGAAGTTGCACGAATCTATCCGGCCGAAAATAAGATAGCGTGACGAGCAGACGGTGTACCCTATCCGAAATTACTCTATGAGTTAACCACATCGGTCCTAACTCACCTGATACGAATGTCTTGTCCAGTTTTAAGATTAGTTTTATTACAATGCATCAATTTGAAATGAATTATCACTTCCTTTGTATCGCTCCGTGTTTTTCCAGTGTATCGCTCACTACGCCAAAGAATTTAATGTTTCACTCGATTGCATGCTTCACTCGATTGTATTGCTTTATATCACTTATACTAAAGTACATCATGATACTGAAATGTTGTCTTGTCAAAGTTAGAACAATAAAAATGTCAGTAAACTACTAAGTGTTATAAATTTGATCATCTACATTTTATTGTTCTGATTTTTGTAACGAAAATAACGGAATATTCGTGCTCGGGTTTTCTCTTCTTCAGACAAACTTCGACTTTTTAATTAGTATTTTTTGACGGAATTTTTCTTTAAATCATTCAAAAGTATTGTTGTCCTGAGCTTAAGTTTGAAAAGATATTTCACCTGTGATCTTTTTCTCTTTTTCGTATCTATCACCTCTCTATCTACATTTTTTGGTATTCAGGGATTGTTGTCCAGAGACATACTACCAGTGCTACACCCCCAAAGGTGCTTTCGAATGTCTCCCAGGAGGGGCCAAGTGTGATGGACATTGCGACTGTGCCTACTGCAGCGACGAATCCGACTGCTGCTCCATTGTTTGTTCCAATAACTCCACTTACCGATGTGAATTCGTTAGGGCAGAGGTTTGCGTGAGTTTTTTCCACTCCTTTCTTCAACTTTTGTGTGTGTTTTTCCAATTTTGCCAAGATTAGTTAAACAGTTGAATGGGCTCCATGCTTAATTAATACGTCTTATGTAGTTCCAAATTGGTTGAACGAAGCTAATTGTTCCGACTTTCGAAGAAAACGTAATATTTATGCTCGGCGTGGTTTTTTATTCAGTCAATTGTCGCCGATCAAAATAATAGTTTTAAATTTTTTTGATAACTCATTGAAAATATCGACTTCCTAAGTTCAAAAGTAAACAAGACTGCTCGTATCAGGGCGAAACCCTGAATGTTCCGACTGCCTTTTAAGGTTTATGGAGCAGTAATGACATTAAAAAATTCAATGAAATAAAACAAAATTTAAAAAAAATTCTAAAATTTGAATTTTTTTTATGAAAATCATCCCCCCACACGCCATACAAAGTACAAAAGGATAGATTTCTCTCCTTGTAACAAACCAATTATGGCACACGAACTTCTTTTAACCAATTTGGAACGATTTCTAAGGCGGATTAACTCTCCGCTTACGCGTTAATAGCGCGAAATATATCGCGCGTTAATTGTCCCAAATTGGCCAAAATGACAATCTTTAAACCCCCGTAACTTCACCAAAAATGATCACAGGTAAAATATCTTTTCAAATTTGAGCTCAGGACAACAATACCTTTTGAATGATGTAAAAAAATTCCGTCAAAAATGGCTAGTTAAAAAGTCGAAATTTGTCTGAAGAAAAAAAAAACCCACCCCGAGCACAAATACTCCGTCACTTTCGTATCGAAAGTCGGAACAAAAAGATACTTTACTTTCAATTATTTTTTGAAAGTTTTGCGGGGTTCGAAATTTGCCAAATTGGCAATGTTCTGGACTAAATTATGCGCGCTTTGAAGAGTTTATTGACAATGATGAGAGCGTAACGCGAATTATTCATGCGTGGCAAATTATCCAGCACAAAAAAAATTGTTTCAATTTGAATTGAAGCTAGCTAATCAGATCGGTCGTATTTATTTCGTACGACTGCACATTTCGCACTTCGAATTTTTCCGAAATTTATAGGTTTTCAATATTTTCTTTTCCTTAAAACTCAGGAGGGACAGTCGGAACATTCATGGCTGTGCTCTGATATACGAGCAGTCTGGTTGATTTGGTACAATGATCAAAAATTATCACTTTGAATTTTATGTGGCATGTGAGGGGATAAATTTCATTAAAAAACTCAAAGATAAAAAAAAATCCAGATTGAATAAAGCTAGAAAAATTTTTTGCGTAAACTTTGAATGTTATTCACCTGTTATCCAGATTGAAGCAAAGCAATAAATGAAAAATTGGCTAAAACGTGCGTATTTCTGGTGTATCTATCTCCTATGATTTGTGAAGAGGTTCGTTATAATTCAATTTGAACTTCAATTGAATCTGAAAAACAAAACGTCCTAAGACTATTCAGTTGATAACAACTGTCGACTGTCATTAAGGTCAGATTATACTGGCTTGTTCTCAATTCACACTATTTACGCTGTGACCGCTAACGGTCAATGTCTGTCCCCATCTATGACTCTCAAGGTCAGTAAACATTACCTTTCTTATCCTGTCACGTAACATCCTCAACGGCTGAATAACTTTTGATTTTATAATTTATATTAATAATTTCCTGGGTATTTTTCCTCATCTGTTCGGTCTTTTGGTTCTCTCTTTCTTTCTAAAATTTTTTTTCGAAAACATTAACAGCAAAAGGTGCTTCAAGTATGCTTTCGGAATCAGCTTCAATCATGACTAACAAAGGATGCTAACTAATCCAAATGCGGAAGAACAATACAAAAAGTTTGCCGGTTTATCAATTAATTCAGTTTAAGAAAACCATTTCGAAGGCCTTGCATCTTTTTCTGGTCTACTTATTCAAGAAACCGTGTCAAAAACAGCCTAGTTTTAGCTTTTTTTGACTGATCGTTAAAAAAACTATTTTTAGACACCGCACAAAGGGTTCCGATAAAGCGTTTGACTTTTATCGACTATTCATATTAAATAATACTGTCTGAATGTCCGAGTTCTTGATAAGACTTTTTGGTACAATCAAAATAATTCCGGGATGCTTGGTTAGAACTAGGGGCTGGCACACCCTTTACTTTTGCGTTTATGTGCCAACAACTCAAAAGCTGGCACACCCTTTACTTTTGCGTTTATGTGCCAACAACTCAAAAAAGCTGAACAAATTAACCATGTTTTAAGTTTAAGTTTGAGAATGATTCTGAGATGATTGTTTTTTAGCTTTTTGGTTCAATTTTTTTAAAACTTCTGTACCAGCTGAAAATGTCTGAAAAGTTATGCCACTTTTAGTTAAAGAACGCTTAATTAATTGCGGGCCCTTGAAGTTTGTTGAAAGATTGCTCAGTTTTTGGTTCGAATAATTTTAACAATCCGACTTCTTGGCAAGGTGAATAACATTCAAAGTTTACGCAAAAAATTTTTCTAGCTTTATTCCTTGCTGTTTACTGAAGTCCACTCTGAAGTAAACTCTCATTACATTTTGATTAAAACGGCATTATTTATAAAATTAAGTTTACAATGTGGTGGTTTTGAATTGCTAAGGCAACGAAAGTAGGAGTGAAATTGTATGGTGTTAAGTTGTTTTGGTGGCTGCGCCGTATATGAGTGCTCCATGTTTGAATACAGGCCTTAGGTAGGTGTTGTAAAATTCAAGTATATTTTTCCTTGTTAAATACTTTCTGAGTGTAAACAGAACCGCAGCGTTTTTAGCTTACCTATTGTTAAAATTTATAACTTGCTCTTTGAAGTTTAAGTTGCAATGAATAACCAGGCCAAGATGGATATACAAAAAAGTTTGATCTTAATTGTTTTTTTTTAAATTGTCAATGCAAGTTGTAGTTTTGTTGTTACCAAAAAATTTTTTGTTTTACCACTATTTCTCGTCAATTTATCAATGTTGAACAGATCATCCAACTTAATTTTTTAGTGACTGAAAATTGAATGGGTTTCTTTTCCAATAATTAGTGTTATTACTGTGTCATCGGCGATTAATTTTTTTCGAGTATTTGATTTAATCAGAAATATCGTTTTTATAGACTAGGAAAAGTAAGGGCCGAGCACTGAACCTTGTGTCACTCCATCTGATAAAGTTTTCAGATCTGATTGCCCGTTGAAGAAAAAGTCAATTTGCTGTTTTTCAACTAAGTATGATTATAATATTTAAATATCTTGTTCATTGATGCCCGTAATTCTCGATTAAAAAACTTTGTTTTTAATAAATTGTGTAGAGTTTTTTCAAGACACTCAATGACATTATCGTTAAGTTAATGCATCAGCTCTTTTTGATTTTTTTTCTTCCACTAGACTAATAATCGAATGTTTTGTATTTCATCTTCTTTTGACAATTGTTTTGCAATTTTGACAAAACTTCGTTCTTTTCTTGGAAAACGATCAATTGATTGAGAATAACTTTTCCAAAACATTGGTGGCAATTAGCAGCAAGGATATGGGACGAGAGTTAGAGGAATCTGGTTTTACCCTTGTTTTGGTACAACGAAACTACGTAACCAGTTTCTAGTTAAGCTGCGAAAACTTTTTGCAAAATAGCCCTTTTGTTTAACAGCGTCTAAAAAACCAGTACAGTTTTTATCAAATAAATATTAATGCCAAAATATTCAATCAATATTTGTTTTAGATTTGAAAAAAGCACTTTTGTCGTAACCCGTTAAGCACTCTTATCGTAACACGTTTTGAACTCAAGTCTCCAAAAAGTATGATTTGCAGACAAATGGAAACAGTTTTGAATATTTAAAAACAAATGAAGCTTTTTTGTGCATGAACGGAGTAATCGAAACACAATAAAAAAACGTATGGTCTCAACTCATTTTCTCACCTGTGATTGTAAAGTAAATGTTCGATCGGTTTGCAGATAGATTGAATGTTTCAACTGAATTTTATTTTTTATTGTTTTCTTCATTGTTTAAAAAAAAATTTATTATTGGTTGTCTTATCTGTTATCTGGTGTTGCAAAAAAGCTTGTTTTTGTGATACGAAAAAGAACTTGACTTTGATTTGTTGCTTTCCATAAGCTCGCCAAAGTTTATCATTTGATTCGTTTTTCAAATTTACGAACAAGTTTTGTTTGGGTTAGCTTCTTTATTGGTATCCTGATTTATCGATGCTTTAAATTTCTTTTCTCTAACTTTTATTCCTCATTGTAGTAATTTATCAGCTTTTTGATTACTTCGTGCATGCATGAAAAAGCTTGGTTTTCTTCCAAATATTCGAAACTGTTTCCATTTGTCTGCAACTCATTTAGCAGCAAAAACAGCCAATTTAAACTTTTGACTGTTTGGTTAAAATTTTTTTCTAGTCTTTGTAAAAATAACTTCCTGTATTTAACAAATCTGGTTGTTTTTGAAATTGTTTTCCTAAGTGAATATTTATTGTTTTTTGGTCACTCATTTCTGATTTATAACTGTATGATGTTTGTTGATAGTTTCCGAAGATTAAGTCTATACATGTTGTGGACCTTTTCGTTTCATGGGTATTCATCAACTCTCCGGGGTACAACGTAATAAAAATTTGTATCTTTTGAATTAATCATTTTTGTTTTTGTTCCAATTTTACATAATTTTATGTTGAAATCTCCAAAAATCAAACTATTGTCAGTTGGTTAAACTTTGAAGTCTACTTAATGCAAAACTGAAGCAAATTATCCCGCACAACAAAATTGCTTCAACTTCAATTGAGGCTTGCCGATCAGACCAATCGAATTAATTTCGTACGACTGCACATTTTGCAATTTGAAATTGTCCGAAATTTACAAATTTTCAAAGTTTTTTTTTCCTAAAAACTCAGGAGGGACATTCGGAACATTCAGAGCTTTAATCCGATATACGAGCAGTCTGGTTGATTTCTTACTAGGAGCAAAATTTGTCACTTTGAATTTTATATGACATGTGAGGGGATAAGGTTCATAAAAGACCTCGAAAATAAAAAAAAAAATTCTTTTTACTTTTAATTTTTTCATTTAATTTAATTTAACTACATTTAATTTAATGTTATAACTTCTCCATAGACCTCAAAAGACACTCGACACATTCAGTGCTTTGTCCTAATACAAGCAGTCTGGTTTTTTCTCGGTTTCTAGGCAATTTGCAACATACTATTTACTAAGGGAGCCGGAATCCAGATTGAAGCAAAGCAACAAATGAAAAATTGGCTCAAACATGCGTATTTGTGATTTATCTATCTCCTATGATTTGTGAAGAGATTCGTTATAACTCAATTTGAACTTCAATTGAATCGGAAAAACAAAACGTCCTAAGACTATTCAGTTGATAACAACTGTCGACTGTCATTAAGGTCAGATTATACTGGCTTGATCTCAACTCATACTATTTACGCTGTGACCCTTAACGGTCAATGTGTGTCCCCATCAATGACTCTCAAGGCTAGTAAAAATTACCTGATTTTTTCCATGAACAACTTGGTTGTTAAATTATATCAGTTTTCAATTTCTTATCCTGGCACCTTTTTTATTATCCTCAACGGCTGACGGCTGAATAACTTTTGATATTATAATTCGTTTTAAAAATTTCCTGGGTCTTTGGTTCTCTCTTTCTTTTTAATTTTTTTTTTATAAATTATCAACAGCAAAAGGTGCCACAAGTATGTTTTCGGATTCAGCTTCATTCATGACTAACAAAGGATGCTAACTAATCCAAATGCAGAAGAACAATGCAAAAGTTTGCCAGTTTGTCAATTAATTCAGTTTAATAGAACCATTTCGAAGGCCTTGCTTTTTTTTCCGGTCTACTTATTCAAGAAACCGTGTCAAATACAGCCTAGTTTTAGCTTTTTTTGACTAATCATTAAAAAAAATAAAAACTATTCATAGGCACCGCACAAAGGGTAGCGATAAAGCGTTTGACTTTTATCGACTATTCATAATAAATAAAACTGTCTGAATGTCCGCGAGTTATTGATAAGCGTTTTTGGCACAATCAATATAATTTCGCGATGCTAGGTTAGAACTAGTCGCTGGCACACTGTTTACTTTTGCGTTTATGTGCCAACAACTCAAAAAAGCTGAACAAAGTAACCGTGTTATAAGTTTCAGTTTAAAAATGATTCTGGGATGATTGTTTTTTAGCCTTTTGGTTCATTTTTTAAAAAACATCTGTACCAGCTGAAAATGTCTGGAAAATTATGCCACTTTTAGTTAAAGAACGCTTAAATAATTGCGGGCCCTTAAAGTTTGTTAAAATACTGCTCATTTTTGGTTCGAATAAATTTAACAATCCGACTTCCTGGCAAGATGAATTCTATTCGAAGTTAACGCAAAATATTTTTCTAGCTTTATTCCTTGCTGTTTACTGAACTCCACTCTGAAGTAAACTCTCATTTCATTTTGAATAAAACGGCATTAATTTAAAAAATTAAGTTTAAATTGTGGTGGATTTTAATTGCTAAGGCAACAAAAAGTAGGAGTGAAGTTGTATGGTGTTAAGTTGTTTTGTTGGCTGCGCTGTATACAGGTGCTCCATATTTGAAGACAAGCTCAAGGTAGGTGTTGTAAATTTCAAGTAATTGTTTCCTTGTTAAATATTTTCTGAGTGTAAGCAGAACCGCAGCGTTTTTAGCTTACCCTGCTTTGAATTTTTATAACTTTCTCTCTATTATCAAGCCAAGATGTATATACAAAAAAATTTGTTCTTATTTGTTATTTTTTAAAATTTGTCAATGCATGTTATATTTTTGTTGTTACCAAAATAAATAAATTTTGTTTAACCACTATTTCTCGTCAGTTTTTTAATGTTGAACCAATCATCCAACTGAACTACTTAGTGACTAAAAATTGAGTGGGTTTCCTTTCCAATAATTAGTGCTATAACAGTCCCATTGGCAAATGTTTTATTTTCGAGTGTTTGATTTAATCAGAAATATCGTTTTCATAGAATAGGAAAAGTAGAGGGCCGAGCACTGAACCTTGTGTTACTCCATATAATAAAGTTTTCAGATCTGGATGCCCGTTGCAGAAAAATTAAAATGCTGTTTTTCACTTAAGTATGATTTAAGTATTTAAATAATTTTTCATTGATGCCCGTAATTCTCGGTTAAAAATTTTTGTTTTTAATAAATTGTGTAGAGTTTTTTCACGACACTCAATGACATTTTCGTTAAGTTAATGCATCAGCTTTTTTTGATTTTTTTTCTTCCACTAGACTAATAATCGACTGTTATGTATTTAGTTTTTTTTGACAATTGTTTTGCAATTTTGACAAAACTTTGTTCTTTTCCAGGAAAACGATCGATTAATTGTGAAAAACCTTTTTCAAAAACTTTGCTGGCAATTGGCAGCAAGGAGATGGGACGAGAAATATAGGAATCTTCTTTTACCCTTGGTTGGTACAACAAAGTTACGTAAAATTTCTAGTAAAGCTGGGGAAAACTTTTTCCGAAATATCCCTACTGTTAAACAGCGTCTAAAAAACCAGTACAGGTTTTATCAAACAATTATTAATGCCAAAATATTCAATCAATATTTGTTTTAGATTTGAAAAAAGCACTTTTGTCGTAACCCGTTAAGCGCTCTTATCGTAACACGTTTTGAACTCAAGTCTCCAAAAAGTATGATTTGCAGACAAATGGAAACAGTTTTGAATATTTAAAAACAAATGAAGCTTTTTTGTGCATGAACGGAGTAATCGAAACACAATAAAAAAACGTATGGTCTCAACTCATTTTCTCACCTGTGATTGTAAAGTAAATGTTCGATCGGTTTGCAGATAGATTGAATGTTTCAACTGACTGTTTTGAGGTTTCATTTTTTTAAAATTGTTTTCCTCATTAAAAAAAAACTTGCTATTAGTTTGCTTATCTGTTATCTGGTGTTGCACTTTATCATTTGGTTCGTTTAAAAAACTTGGTTTACTTCCAAATATTCGAAACTATTTCAGTTTGTCTGCAACTCATTTAGCAGCAAAAACAGCCAATTTGAAATTTTTTCATTTTGGTTAAGATGTTCCCACTTTCTGTAATAATAAATTCTTGTCTTTAACAAATCTGATTGTTTTTTAATTTCACTTCCTAAGTGAGTATTTACTGTTTTGTGTTCACTCATTTCAGATTTGTAACTTTATGATGTTTGTTACAAGCTTACGAAGACTAGTTCTATTCGTGTAGTGAACCTTTTTTTTGTTTCATGGGTATTCATCAACTCTCCGGGGTACAACGCAATAGAAATTTGTAGTTTTTGATTTAGACATTTTTGTTCTTGTTCCATTTTTACATAATTTGATGTTGAATTCTCCACAAATCAAGCTATTGTCAGATGGTTAAAGTACTAAGCCTACTGAATTCAAAACTAAAGCAAAATATCCCGCACAACAAAATTTTTTAAATTTGAATTGAGGCTAGCTAATCAGATCGGTCGTATTAATTTCGTACAACTACAAATTTTGCTCTTTGAAATTGTCCAAAAATTATAGGTTTTCAATGTTTTTTTCCTAAAAATTTATGAGGGAGCTTAGCTCTGATATACGAGCAGTCTAGTTGATTTGGTTCCAGGAGCAAAGTTTGTCACTTTGAATTTTATATGGCATGTGAGGGATAAATTTCACAAAAAACATCAAAACTAAAAAAAATAAATTTTTTCTTTTCACATATATTTTTTTCGTGTAATTACTGCTCCATAGAGCTCAAAAGGCAGTCGGAACATTAAAGGCTTCCTCCTTATACGAGCAGTCTGGTTTATTTTTTTCTCGGTTTCTAGGCAATTTGCAACTTACTGTTAACCGAGGGAGCCGGAATCCAGATTGAAGCAAAGCAACAAATGAAAGATTGGCTAAAACGTGCGTATTTGTGGTTTATCTATCTCCTATGATTTGTGAAGAGGTTCGCTATAATTCAATTTGAACTTCAATTGAATCGGAATAACAAAACATCCTAAGACTATTCAGTTGATAACAACTGTCGACTGTCATTCAAGTCAGATTATAGTGGCTTGTTCTCACACTATTTACGCTGTGACCCATAACGGTCAATGTCTGTCCCCATCAATGACTCTCAAGGCCAGTAAAAATTAACTGATTTTTTTCCATTAACAACTTGGTTGTCAAGTTCTATCACTTTTCAATTTATTATCCTTGCACATATTTTTTATTATCCTCAACGGCTGAATAACTTTTGATTTTAAAATTCATATTAATAATTTCCGGGGTACTTTTCCTCAAATCTTTGGTCTTTTGGTTCTTTTTTTCTTTTTAAATTGTTTTATTTTCGTAAAACCTTAACAGCAAAAGGTGCCGCAAGTATGCTATAGGATTCAGCTTCATTCATGACTAACAAAGAATGCTAACTATTCCAAATGCGGAAGAACAATAGAAAAGTTTTACCGGTTTGTCAATTAATTCAAATCTAAAAAACCATTTTGAAGGCCTTCTTTCTGTTTCCGGTCTAGTTATTCAAGAAACCGTGTCAAAAACAGCCTAGTTTTTAGTTATTTTTTTGACTGATCATTTAAAAAAATAAAAACTAATTTTAGACACCGCACAAAGGGTCCCAATAAAGCTTTTGGTTTTTATCGACAATTCATTTTAAATATTACTGTCTGAATTTCCGAGTTTTTGATAAGTATTTTTGGTACAATTACAATAATTTTGGGATGCTAGTTTAGAACTAGGGGCTGCCACACCCTTTATTATGCGTTTATGTACCAACAACTCAAAAAAGCTGAACAATTTAACCGTGTTTAAAGTTTCACTTTGATAATAATTCTGAGATGAATGGTTTTTAGCCTTTTGGTTCAACTTTTTTTTAAAATTTCTGAACAAGCTGATAAAATGTCTGGAAATTTATGCCACTTTAAATAAGAGAACGCTCAATTAATTGCTGGGCCTAGAAGTTTGTTAAAAGATTGCTCATTTTTTGGTTTGAATAACTTTAACAAGCCGACTTTTTGGCAAGGTTAGTAACATTCAAAATTTAGGCAAAACATTTTTCTAGCTTTATTCCTTGATGCTTACTGAAGTCCCCTATGAAGTAGGTTTTCATTTCACTTTGATTAAAAAGGCATTAACTTATAAAAGTAAATTTACAATGTGCTGATTTTGAATTGCTGAGGCAACAAAAAGTAGGGAGTGAAATTGTATAATGTTAAGTTGTTTTATTGGCTGCGCCGTATTTAAATGCTCCATATTTGATTACAAGCCTAATGTTGGTTTTGTAAATTTCAAGTAACTGTTTCCTTGTTAAATATTTACTGAGTGTGGTCAGAACCGAAGCGTTTTTATCTCACCTATTCTTAATATTTAAAACTTGCTCTTTAAAGTTTAAGTTGCAATGAAAAACCAAGCCAAGATGGACATACAAAAAAATTTGATCTTTTTTTTCTTTCATTTGTCAATGCATGTTGTATTTTTGTTACCAAAAATAATATTATTCGTTTTACCACTATTTCTCGTTAATTTATTAATATTGAACCGATCATCCAACTTAATTAATTAGTGACTGAAAATTGAATGGTTTTCCTTTCCAATAAATACTGTTTTAACAGTGTCATCATCGAATAAATTATTTTTGAGTGTTTGATTTAATTGACAAGAATCGTTTTTATAGACTAGGAAAAGTAGGGGGCCGAGCACTGAACCTTGTGGCACGCCATATGATAAAGTTTTCAGATCTGGTTGCCCGTTGAAGAAAAATTCAATTTGCTGTTTTTCAACTAAGTATGATTTAAAGGTTTAAATAACTTGTTCATTGATGCCCGTAGTTTTCGGTTAAAAACTTCGTTTTCAATATTTTTTGTAGAGTTTTTTCGAGTCAATCAATGACATTTTCGTTAAGCTTTAATATCAGCTTTTTTCTATTTTTTTCTTCCACTAAACTAATAATCGAATGCATTGTGTTTCGTTTTTTAGACAAGCGTTTTGCACGTTTGACAAGACGTTGTTATTTTCTTGGAAAACGATCATTTAATTGTGAATAGCTTTTTCAAAAACATTGCTGGCAATTGGCAGCAAGGATATGGGACGAGAGTTAGAGGAATCTGGTTTTACCCTTGTTTTGGAACAACGGAACTACGTAACCAGTTTCTAGTTAAGCTGCGAAAACTTTTTGCAAAATAGCCCTTTTGTTTAACAGCGTCTAAAAAACCAGTACAGTTTTTATCAAATAAATATTAATGCCAAAATATTCAATCAATATTTGTTTTAGATTTGAAAAAAGCACTTTTGTCGTAACCCGTTAAGCACTCTTATCGTAACACGTTTTGAACTCAAGTCTCCAAAAAGTATGATTTGCAGACAAATGGAAACAGTTTTGAATATTTAAAAACAAATGAAGCTTTTTTGTGCATGAACGGAGTAATCGAAACACAATAAAAAAACGTATGGTCTCAACTCATTTTCTCACCTGTGATTGTAAAGTAAATGTTCGATCGGTTTGCAGATAGATTGAATGTTTCAACTGAATTTTATTTTTTATTGTTTTCTTCATTGTTTAAAAAAAAATTTATTATTGGTTGTCTTATCTGTTATCTGGTGTTGCAAAAAAGCTTGTTTTTGTGATACGAAAAAGAACTTGACTTTGATTTGTTGCTTTCCATAAGCTCGCCAAACTTTATCATTTGATTCGTTTTTCAAATTTACGAACAAGTTTTGTTTGGGTTAGCTTCTTTATTGGTATCCTGATTTATCGATGCTTTAAATTTCTTTTCTCTAACTTTTATTCCTCATTGTAGTAATTTATCAGCTTTTTGATTACTTCGTTCATGCATGAAAAAGCTTGGTTTTCTTCCAAATATTCGAAACTGTTTCCATTTGTCTGCAACTCATTTAGCAGCAAAAACAGCCAATTTAAACTTTTGACTGTTTGGTTAAAAATTTTCCAGTCTTTGTAAAAATAACTTCCTGTATTTAACAAATCTGGTTGTTTTTGAAATTCTTTTCCTAAGTGAATATTTATTGTATTTTGGTCACTCATTTCTGATTTATAACTGTATGATGTTTGTTGTTAGTTTCCGAAGATTAAGTCTATACATGTTGTGGACCTTTTTGTTTCATGGGTATTCATCAACTCTCCGGGGTACAATGTAAAAAAAATTTGTATCTTTTGAATTAATCAGTTTTGTTTTTGTTCCATTTTTACATAATTTTATGTTGAAATCTCCAAAAATCAAACTATTGTCAGTTGGTTAAACTTTGAAGTCTACTTAATGCAAAACTGAAGCAAATTATCCCGCACAACAAAATTGCTTCAACTTCAATTGAGGCTTGCCGATCAGATCAGTCGAATTAATTTCGTACGACTGCACATTTTGCAATTTGAAATTGTCCGAAATTTACAAATTTTCAAAGTTTTTTTTTCCTTTTTTTTTATCTTGTGTTGCAAAAAAACCTTGGTTTTGTGATACAAAAAAGGATTTGACTTTGTTTTGTTGCTTTCTATAAGCTCGCCAAACTTTATCTTTTGGTTCCTTTTTCAAATTTACAAACAATTTTTGTTTGGGTTAGCTTCTTTATTGGTATCCTGATTTATCGATGCTTTAAATTTCTTGTTTATAAATTTTTTTCCATGTTGTAGCGATTTATCAGCTTTTTGATTACTTCGCTCTGCATGGAAAAGCTTGGTTTACTTCCAAATACTCGAAACTGTTTCAATTTATCTGCAACTCATTTAGCAGCAAAAAAGCCAATTTGAATTTTGTCAAGTTGGTTAAAACTTTTTCCAGTCTGTGTAATATTAAACTCCTGTATTTAACAACTCTGATTGTTTTTAAATTTCGTTTCTTAGGTGAATATCTATTGTATGGTGGTCGCTCATTTCAGATTTGTAATTTTATGATGGTTGTTGTAAGTTTACGAAGACGAGGTCTATACTTGTAGTGGATCTTTTTGTTTTATGGGTATTCATCAACTCTTCGAGGTACAACATAGTAGAAATTTGTAGTTTTTGAAATAATCTTTTTTGTTTTTGTTCCAATTTTACATAATTTGATGTTGAAATCTCCACAAATCAAGCTATTGTCAGTTTGTTAAAGTTTTAAGTCTACTAAATGCAAAACTGAGGCAAATTATCCCGCGCGACAAAATTGTTTCAAATTGAATTGAGGCTAGGTAACCAGATCGGTCGTATTATCTCGTACGACTGCACATTTTTCTCTTTGAAATTGACCGAAAATCAAAGGTTTTCAATGTTTTTTTCCTAAAAATTCATGAGGGACAGTTGGAACATTCAGAGCTTTGCTCTGATATACGAGCAGTCTCGTTGATTTGTTACTAGGAGCAAAATTTGCCACTTTGATTTTTATATGGCCATAATTTTATATGATCAGAATAGTTTCAATTTACAAAAAGTGATATTTTCTTTTCGGGCAATTTCCAGTTCAAAAAATGGAGAAAAGAGAAAAGCGCCCAGTTGCTCTAAAACAGTTATGAGCTGTAAATTGTTTTATTGCAACAACTTTTCACAGTTTAACCTAATTGTTTATCACTTGTTGGTTTTTGTTCCGTTTTTCCGACAGATTGATCTGTTTTTGCTCTTTCGTAGGCGGGCAATTTCTTGTCTCCGTTTTTATTCGTGCTGCCTTTACTGTTTGCTCTCTCTTCCGCGATTATTGTGTTTCATTTTTATCTGGTTTTCCAACTTTTTGATATCAGATTGGTATTTGACTGGAATGAAAACTTCCCTCCCATCTCTACTTTTGCAAAGAACGCTTATATTGCAATTACTAGTATTTGTAATATAACCCTCACTAACATCCTCTCGATCCAAGTTTGCTTCCTCTGGTGGAAGATATTCCTTGATATACATTTGACGTCCTTTCAATGTATTTTTTGTCCCTACAGATTTTTTTCTTCTACCGTACACAAAATCGTTGTGATTGAAATATAGGAATTTAATTATCACTGTAGGCATCAACCCATATGGAATAGTCTCCCTTCTTGGTTTAACATGAAATGCCTTCAAGTCTCAAAATCAAAACATTCAATTTTCAAAAACTCAAAAACAATTTTCACATTTCGACCAAAAAATCGCAACATTTCGACATGCAAAATAAAATATTTTTTGCATCATCTGTTTTGTCAACTTTTCCATGCAATTTTTTTTAAGCGACAATCTAGTTTTTTTCGAACTATCTCGTATTCACCATAAAAAGTAAAAAAAAGCTTACGTGAACCGGTAGTCTGCCATGAAAATTGCCCATTCTAATACGTATAACTGGACTTTTAGACAGGTTTTGTTTTGATAACAAAGTTTCACCTAAAACTTTAAACGGTGATTGAATTGATATCGAACACAATGTGTGCGTTGAAAGAGTTGAAAATTTTTACGCCTGTAGTCTTTCAAAAACGATAGTATTTTTCGAAGGTCAAATAACTGATTTGAAAGACAACATTTTGAGCATGCACGTGCATGTTTTAAGATATGAAAGTCAATAATTTTTTGCACCTGGATCAATCATTCTCTCGTCGGGCCTATTAGACTTTCGATCTGGTCCGAATAGAAGTTTGCGCCTTGTTGATAGCAGGCTTCTTGAGTAGCTGGCTCAAGTCTTTGTTATTTAAACATCAAAAAAAATATTGATACTCAAGTTTGATTGAGTAAAAAATAAGTTGGAGTTTTATTTGGTACGTGATTTTATTATGGAAACGGAACGCTTTTGAAACAAGATTTGTAAATACTCAATTTTTTTAAAATTTAGGTATTTAAAACAAATTCCCTTTGATCACCATGATAAACGATTTTGAACTGGGTTTTTGAAAATATTCAGTGAGGCATACTAAAAGTACTTTCAGTACTCTTGTTTAAGAATCGTATATTTGATTAATTATCGACATCAGAGTTTTGTACAATTAACTGTGAGGCTTCCTTCTGAGTCCAGCCATCCGCTTTCTTTGTCCTCGATGATAGTCCAACGGACGTGGTGAACATTGCATGCACTATGCCCCCAAATGTGTTTCTCAAATATTGGATATCTCGTCCAATTATTCAAAACACTGATCTTTACCCGCAAATCAGCTTTTTCCGCCTCTGGTTTTGACCCATACGTTTGAAAAGATATTTGTAGTTTAGGAACGTGTTCATGATGACACATCATCTTCATCACGCCCACATGAAAAAATACTCCATCGAGTGAGAGGGGCACTGACCAGTACTTTTTGTAGAAATTTTTCAACGTTTTTTTCAACTTTAAGAAGGCGAACTGGAGTCCAGTTTTATCAACCGCGACTGATACAGGATTTTCAGTTTGCACTCCTTTTTCAACGCTTACTTTAAAATTTACTTTTGGATAATCATAATTAGTCGAGATAAAATTTCGAACTAGTTCAATACTGCAATCTCCAGTTCCTGCAGCGAATTTTTCAAGGTCATCCAAATTGTAGGACAATTCATCGGTAGCCTTTTGCACAGTTCGCACTTGAGTTTCCAATTTTCGGAAATGAACAAGATCTTCATGTAATTCTTTCAGTTTGTTGTCTAGTTGGGAGATCAATTCTGGCCCTACAGTAATGTTCACTGCTACATAAAACAATTTTCGATTGATAAAACAGCTGGAATTTGATTTTATTCAAAACAAAAATTTGACAGTGTTTTGCTTAGCTTCGAGAGCAGAAATCCTTGTTTTCAAAATAAGTAACTTGTTGGTTTTTCTTTTTGAGCATGATTGCGCGGTGGTCTACAAAACAATTCGTGACTCTGTGCAACCACGAAACTTCAACCTGACCTTGGGCAACTAGAAATTGATAAACTGCGAGTATACTTTCAATATTAACAAAATATAATTTACGTTTTTTGCCTAATACATCTTGGTTCTGAACAAACAGCATATAATTATACGCATTCCTTAGATGCGAGGAACCAAAAAAGCACTCCAAAAAATCCAAAGTTACTTAGACTCTTCTATAAACATACAAAAAAACCTTGAACATCTGTAAACATACAAAAAATCCCTGAGCTAGTATATAAAATCATAGTGTAATTTTTTTGAAATGTCCATGGAATTTTCGACAATTGTTTGATTTTTCTAGAAAAAAAACTAGTATAGCATTCGAAAAAATTATTGAAACTGTCAACAAAATAAGGATTTTTTTTCTACTCTTAAAGAAGCGATATATAATTGCGATTTTTTTCTTACAATCATTTTGTTTCTAAATTACTGACAAAACCTAAGTTTTTACTCAAATTTTAACAACTACAAGGTTCTAGAACGTCACGATTTGCTCTTAGTTTTTAGACAATCCGAATAATATCGACAACTCACATGGCTTGAAATGGTCGGAAGCTTACTTACCAGAAAGTTTATTTTTTCCAGACGTTGAAAATTTGCCCAGTTTTTTTGCAACTTCTCTTCTCAAATTTTTTTCGAAAGCAGCAACTGAGTGTTTGTCGTGATCTTTTTCTAAGCAATCGTCACAGATTTCAACCTCACAGTCTTTACACCAGAAGATGATTATCTTTTCGCAAATTGAGTTCGAGCAAACTGGAGTTCGAGTCCCTTTTCCCGCGATAATTAAAATTAATCGTCCTAATTCCTGAACTTTTCTTTTTTCGTCCTAGTTTCATGTGGATATCATTTCCTGGCTTTCTTTCTTTTCGTCAAAGATTTGTCATGCTATTAAAGTTTATTATTCAAAACAAGCCTAAGGATTTCACACATTTGTTTGAATTAACACTTGGTTTGTGTCTACTAGTTTATTTGCCTGAAGCTATTTATGTTAAAACAGTGATTGAGCTCAATACGAGTATTTTATTAGTTGTAAATTGGTAAAAACCAAAACATATACAAGTCGAAGTATAAAAAGGACGAAGAGTAAAAATCATCTGAAAATATATGTTTCAGACTTTAATGTTTATTGTTTTGGTTTTCTTTGCGGTGTTTTTTAGATGGTCGTTCTTCTGAAGCTTCAGATAAAATAAATGGGTTTTTTATAGGGGGACGTTCACGGACTCGGCTACTAGAAGCTTCTTCTTCTTCTTGCAGCTCTGCTTCTGAGTAGGGCCGCTGTAAAAATCCCCAATCCGGGAGTGTAAAATCGGGAGAACTGTTATCAGTTTCATTGTATGAGTTGGCCCACTCGGTGTCCATGTAAATGTCTTCTAGAAAAGCATTTTCTTCAGCGGCTTTATGGCCAAAGGGCACTGTCGAAATTCCGTCGAAAAGTAGAAAACGTTTTGAGTCGAATGGTGATAATGCAAGTTTGTTTTGTTTCACTGTCATATTGGTGTGACCTTTCGAAACTATATTATAGTTGTATACTCTCATTGTTTTTCCAGTGAATAATGTGTCCCTGAAGGTTTGGTGGACCAGTTCTCTCTGTGCACTCCGTTTAATTCCTTTGGCACTCAATTTTTGAGTGCCTTCTAAACAATAGCAAAATTATTATTCTTTTCTACAACGTTGGGGATAGCTTCATTTCACTTCAGCAACTCAATTTATACCGAACAAAATTTGATTCATTTTACCAAAAAAGAGCAGAAGACTCTAAATTATGATTAAAAAAGAGGAAACAAGAGGGAATATGTTGTCAGATAAGTCAACGTTTAGGCAACATTGTATAATGTTGCCTAAATCAGCTAAATGCCCATAGTTTAATGCAACAAATTAAGGGGTGTAGGTAGGTTGGTGGTGGTATTTTTGTTCTGTAAAAGGTAGGAATGGGGGGTGGAAGGGTGGCTTAAATTTTATTTACCATTAAGGACGACCGAATATAGTTTCGGTTTTAGGGCGATGAATTCTCTGATCGGTTTCCCACCAGTCTCGTCTTTGAACTTCAGCACAACTTTCTTGTTGGTATCCTCGAACAAGAAATGGTCCTTATCGTAATTTGAAAAGTCGAAATCAGCTTTTATTTTCTCCAAGTCTCGGTCCCTTTTCCCGCGATAATTAAAATTAATCGTCCTAATTCCTGAACTTTTCTTTTTTCGTCCTAGTTTCATGTGGATATCATTTCCTGGCTTTCTTTCTTTTCGTCAAAGATTTGTCATGCTATTAAAGTTTATTATTCAAAACAAGCCTAAGGATTTCACACATTTGTTTGAATTAACACTTGGTTTGTGTCTACTAGTTTATTTGCCTGAAGCTATTTATGTTAAAACAGTGATTGAGCTCAATACGAGTATTTTATTAGTTGTAAATTGGTAAAAACCAAAACATATACAAGTCGAAGTATAAAAAGGACGAAGAGTAAAAATCATCTGAAAATATATGTTTCAGACTTTAATGTTTATTGTTTTGGTTTTCTTTGCGGTGTTTTTTAGATGGTCGTTCTTCTGAAGCTTCAGATAAAATAAATGGGTTTTTTATAGGGGGACGTTCACGGACTCGGCTACTAGAAGCTTCTTCTTCTTCTTGCAGCTCTGCTTCTGAGTAGGGCCGCTGTAAAAATCCCCAATCCGGGAGTGTAAAATCGGGAGAACTGTTATCAGTTTCATTGTATGAGTTGGCCCACTCGGTGTCCATGTAAATGTCTTCTAGAAAAGCATTTTCTTCAGCGGCTTTATGGCCAAAGGGCACTGTCGAAATTCCGTCGAAAAGTAGAAAACGTTTTGAGTCGAATGGTGATAATGCAAGTTTGTTTTGTTTCACTGTCATATTGGTGTGACCTTTCGAAACTATATTATAGTTGTATACTCTCATTGTTTTTCCAGTGAATAATGTGTCCCTGAAGGTTTGGTGGACCAGTTCTCTCTGTGCACTCCGTTTAATTCCTTTGGCACTCAATTTTTGAGTGCCTTCTAAACAATAGCAAAATTATTATTCTTTTCTACAACGTTGGGGATAGCTTCATTTCACTTCAGCAACTCAATTTATACCGAACAAAATTTGATTCATTTTACCAAAAAAGAGCAGAAGACTCTAAATTATGATTAAAAAAGAGGAAACAAGAGGGAATATGTTGTCAGATAAATCAACGTTTAGGCAACATTGTATAATGTTGCCTAAATCAGCTAAATGCCCATAGTTTAATGCAACAAATTAAGGGGTGTAGGTAGGTTGGTGGTGGTATTTTTGTTCTGTAAAAGGTAGGAATGGGGGGTGGAAGGGTGGCTTAAATTTTATTTACCATTAAGGACGACCGAATATAGTTTCGGTTTTAGGGCGATGAATTCTCTGATCGGTTTCCCACCAGTCTCGTCTTTGAACTTCAGCACAACTTTCTTGTTGGTATCCTCGAACAAGAAATGGTCCTTATCGTAATTTGAAAAGTCGAAATCAGCTTTTATTTTCTCCAAGTCTCGGTAAACGTCATCAGTTTTTATGGCGTAAATAAAACTATCCGTGTCGGAGTAAAGGAGTTCCAAGTTTAGATTTGGTTTCATTTTTTGATAGTGAAACTGAAACATGAAACGCTTGGCGAGGTCTAGGATGGTCGCACCAACTATCATAGGTTTATCCCACAATATTTTTGTTACTGAAAAGCTAATTGTGGCTAATTGATCGTCAATGATTTGAAAGCTTTTCATTGTGCTCAGAGCTGTTTTTTGTAAAAGTTCTCTCTCATTCCTTACAATCTCCAGCTTCTTTCTTCCTAACTTAGACTCCATTGTCTTACCGAAAGCTGAATTAACAATTAGCTTGTAGAAGTTCTCCTGGAATTTATTTACCGCGGCTTTTCGTAGGCGGGTGTTGAGGTCGACAAAGGGTGCCATCCAGTGACTTTGGCGGAACTGAAGAACTTTTCCGAGGTGAGTTATTTTCATTCCTAGCTCATGGTACAATTTTAGGGTAAGGTAGTGCAAAACATAACCTTCTTTAGGATGCAAGGTCTGTAGAAGCTTTGGCACTTTTGGCAGTGTGGTGATTCCCAATTTTCCCAACATGTCGACTTGCTCGTTGCTCATTGCACCGATGTCCACTACGTCACGAGAGGGGGCAAGGGGGTAATCAGCAAAGAAGTCGTGAAGCTCTTCGGGTATGGTTAAATTGACTTCAACTATATAACCCCATTCTGATGTTTCGCTGGTGAGCAGTATGTCTGCCAGACTTTTTTCAACTATTGAAAAATCGTTTAAGGGCAAAGGGCAGTGTTTCATTATCCCCCCGTACAAATTGTTTGCATCAAAATTGAGGATGTAGCTTGATGGTTCTGAGGGCGAAAAATCGTCGAGGTATTTATTGTTTGCTTTGTAAAATCGGCGCGCGTAAATCGACGACATGCCTCCTCGTATCATTCGCTGCACAAGGTCTAGATGTTCACGGTCCGTTAAGAGTTTCAGTTCGGGCTTACAAACTTTTAGAAAGGCGTCCCCGGAAAGGTTACTTGCCGTGAAGTAACAGGCGCAATCCAGCCCGTATGTTTGATAGCAAACTTCACGAAAAGCTTCGAAAACGGAAGCAAGCAATAGCACATCTGTAGTCAAGTACAAGTCGTGGTAATCACCAAGTGAGCCACACTTCAGTTCGGTGAAAACTTTAAGGGCATGATTGTACTCGCTTCTTGAAACACTCACATCCCCTCCTGTTAGACTATTTTTCCACATTGCTCGTGGGGGAAGGCGAGTTTCTCGGAATTTTTCGAATGAGTTGAAGTATGAGTAGGGGTAATGCCCTTTCTGTTTCAACAGACTGACTTTTTCACGTGAGTGGCCGAGTTTTTCAAAATAGTTCTCCAGCAGAAAAAACTTTTCGTTGGGCAAATTATCGACAAGTTTTGCCAACGATGCCAGCATGAACCTATACGAATCGATGAATCTCAGATTTTCTCAGATTTTCGAGTTTTTTGATTTTTCCGTTTTTGTCCGTGTACGTTTTTATGTAGACTGAGATTGTCAAGGATATATATTTTTCTTCAGATGCGGGTATTACGGAAAAAGTGTTTTCCGAATCGCTTTTTGCCAGCGCTTTGATTATAAAGTGTAAATCATAAATTGACAAATTATGAGCTACCACTGGAATGTAATTTGTTGTTTTTCTATTAACGTTACACTCATTGTGTGCCCAACCCAGAAACTTGTTGGTGTAATGGCAATGATCAAGTACCACTTGATCATTGTCGGAAAAATCATTCTCGCATATCCAACAAATTGTAGCATCTTCCCGTTCCTGGTCTGTTATACCAGTGAAAGTGTAATATTTCCTTTTTTCTACGTAAATTTGTCTCGCTAACGATTCAAGGGAGCTAATTAGCTCTTCCATCACATTCGGTCCTCTTTTAAGCTCAAACTTTAACAGGTCTTTTTTCCCAAATTCGATTACTGCTAACGCGTAGCCGCACGGTTGATGGATTTCAATTGTTTGCGTGCTAGATTTTCGCGGATCAGGTTGCGGTCCGTATACTGGTAAGAGCAGTGACTCCAAATCAAAGTAGATTACTCTGGGTACGTACCAACGAGCTGTTAAGTTTTTGAACTTGTGGTCATCTTTTCCCGGCTTGGGCATTGTTATGACGACATCTTCGTCTTGGTAGCACAGTTCTTGATGTCTTCTCAAAGTTTCGAATGAAGCGCATGTGTGGAAACATTTGCGACAAATCTCAGATTGAAATCGGTGCACTTTGTGCCGCACGTACTCGACCAGTTTCTGGAGATCACTTATCAACACATAGTGATATTTTGATCCATCTGTCAGCAGCAACAAGTCCACAATCAGGCTAGTAGTGAATCTGCTCGATACTCTTATGGGCAACAATTCGCCATCGTTGTACCTGAACAGAAAAATAATTTTTATACCTAGGTTTGAAATGAAATAAAAAGGGTGTTTGAATAGGTGAAGAACATTATTGAAGGAATTTTAAAATTTTTAGAAGGAAATTAGAATTTGCTTACCGGAAGACGTTGATTTGACAATTGTTCAACTTTTCAAATCTGTCCATATCCATCAGACCCATTGGCATTTCGTATTCCCCATTGATTTTCACAATTCCTTCTTTGTCGAGATTGTAGGTTGAGACTTTGTTTTTCTCCAGCCACCGTCTAGATGTGGGGTAGAGGGCCGGCTCATTCACATTGTGATATGCGGCAACAAAGGAGTAGAGAAAGCAACGGTCATCATCTTTAGTGTTGATATTTGTGAGCAGAGTAGATGCTGCGCTGAGTGCATCAGGTAGCTCGAGGTAGGATCCTGCTCTTATTGGTGAGAAGGCCGCGAAACTGATTTGCAATTTTTCAATTCTGTCAATAATCCATCCGCTACCATGAGAAGAGAACGAATTGACTTGGTTGACCATATGTTCAATCAGTTCCAAGAATTGAACCCCAGCTATTCCCTCGAAGTACACTGTCAATGTCTTAGTGTTCAGAAACAGCATGGTCCTTTCGAAGTTTCCACTGTCCCCGTCTTGCACAGTGGGAATTTTGATCATTCCCACTTCCACATGGAATTGCACCTTGTTCGGACCCTCTTTGACCCTTTCCAGTATAAGAGCATCTATTTCCTCCTTGTTTTGCATCATGACTTGAAGCAAATCCATTTCTTTTTCACCAACTTTGAGATCGTATCGACGCAATTTGCCTCTGAACGCGCTTTCCGTTGGGGCAGCGGAAGACGTCGTCTCAATGCCGTCCCAAACAGGCAATGCGTGCTTCTTCAGCAAGTGTTGTCCATAGCTTTCCGCGGTGAGAAATATTGTATGGCAATAGATACAATGACTATTCGAAGTCATGTCATGTACCAGCTCGACGTGCTCTCGGGCTTCCGACAAACTCTCGAATGACTCTAGACACTCATCGCAAACAGTTTGAGGAGGAGGGGGAGGAAGGATCTTGTGAACTTTTTGCTCATGTCTTCTCAAGTTCCTTTTAGAGCTCAGTATTTTTCCGCACTGCTGGCAAGGAACAGGTGTCGCGATAGAAGTAGAGTTCGGCATTGTTTGTTGAAGTTACTGAAGTAATTCAGGAAAATTTCAAGAAAATTTAGGAGAATTTCAAGTAGAACTGGTTATGGAAAAGCAAAAGCGAGAAGTGACTAGCACCAAAAAACTTTGCGGGTAAGGGCAAGTAGAAGCCATTAACGAGAGTTATACTTCGCCGTCTTGGCAATAAGTCTTTTCCTTTCCAAAAACAGGGTTTATTCTAGCTTTAAGCTCTATATGTCTCATCACTCTGCTCAAGTGGAGGGGTTTTGTATACTAAAAACTGATTCATTTACAGCCTCAAACTTTTGCTGTTAATTTTAAGGGTTAGCGATAAAATTTTGGCTTTTTTTAGGCGACTGGTTTAGACTTTCAATTAACATTTCAGCACTAAATTACAAAATTTAATGCTTAGAATGATTCAGATAGAGCCTAAAACTTTTTCTGACTAATTTTAACCGTGAAACAGTAATTTCCTAATGATTTCAAGCCCACTTCTTGGTTTGCGTAAATAGGTATAATAAAAAGTAGATTTATGAGATAAAAGTATTCAGAAAGTAAAGCCCTCAACTAACTAATTAAGTTGAAAAAATAGTAAACTTAAAAAATGAAAATTTTGCAAATTTGACACCTTGATAGTTACCGATGCATGATAAGCATAGATTGTCATTTGAATGTGTAAAAGATATCGGAATCAAAGTTTCCTTCATGTCATTCGGTGTCCCGTGAAACATTTCATATCATGTCCTTCGAAATATTAAGGCATGGCCGTTTGGTTTAAGGGGCAATAGCTAACCCGGCGTTGCTCGTCGCTACGCTCCTCGGGAACGCCTCCCGTTCTGTAATTTCAAGTGAAATTTTTTTTTTTTCAAAATAAAGGAAAACCTCAAACTTTTTATGTTGTGAAAAAAGGAAAAGTAATGTTTAAAAAAGTGTCTTTTAAATCTATCAACAAAAAAACCAGTAAGTTTTGTGGGACCTCGAGCACAGTTCTACTGGTCAAGTTCGAAATTTAAAAAACATAATTTTTTAACTTCTTTTTTCCTTCATTTTTAGCTTGAATTATTCGTTCGTTTTAAATTCAAGTGAATGTGGTTTGAAATTTTTAGGAGCTATCTGATACGTAATTAGGACAAGCGTAGAAATTCAAAAAAAAAAAAAACAATTATAACCCAATCAATGAGAGTAGACGCCTGAAAAGTTGTGATTTTTTGAGAAAATCTGATTTTTGTGAAAATATTGAAAAAAAAAATTGGGAAAAAATTTTTTTTCTCTCCAAATCCATTGAAACTACCCTCAATCAATTTGCCATGAATTTCTGAGCAGGGTTAAGGGTCATGTTCATTTTTCGAAAAAAAAAACATAATTTTTTTTTTTTCACATTTTTACCAAAAAATTGTCCGTTTTTCACCCAAAACATGTATATGAATGTAATATAATGCAGATTTATGGCTTAAAACACTCTCTGTTACTTTGCGTAAGACCTGGCTAACCCCACCGGGCACAAAGTATGATGAGAGAGAGAGGACAGAGAGTGTTTGATAAAAAAGCCAAATAAATATGGTTGGACTACCAACAAGAAAATGTTGGACCCTTCCATATTTATCTTTCTTTTGAAAAGAAAGCAATATCCCGAAAAGGATATTCCAAATGGGGTTCACTAGTGAGCAAGTGTATTTATCTCTCTCTCTCTCTCTCTCTCTCTCATTCTTTCTCAAACAACAATTTTAGCGTAAAATTATTCTCGATTTCTGATTTTTTTCTAGTTTTTCTCTAAGATTTTGCTGAAAACTTTACGGGGCAAACTTTAATTGATCTATTAAGCAAAATAAAAACTGAGACAAAAAATATACACACAGTAATGTTAAAACAGCTTAGAAGTCAAATCAAACAAAAATGAAAATATAAAACCTTGGAATAATATTTGAAACAAAAGAAGGAAAGTTTTTTGTTTAAGTTATTAGAAACCTCGAAACTGTAGTTTTCTCTTTTTTGGCGCATAGCAAGCTGCATTTGGAGGAGTGCCTTGAATGAGATCTGGGGTGACTAGATCAATTGTCTCCGCACTAGATGAAACCCGAGCATCCGAATAGGAAGTTGATTGTTCTGGAGTTGAAACTGGTCCCCTAACAAACGACTCGGGAGACATTGCTGTCGGAATATCCCAGTACGCTTCGCGCTCTGCATAGTCACGAATACATCCCTCCTGATTTTCATACAACGGCATTGACTCGCAGTCATACGCGAAGAGAATTTTTCTTGGAGACTGCTCGAGCGAGGTTGTGTCGTTTATCTCCGTCTTTTCTAATGCCGGATAGCTCTCGTGAATAGTGCAACTCTCGTACATTCGTTTTCGATTCTGTCTAAGTAGATCGATGTGATCAAGGAGGTAGTTTGGTAGCATGATATGACTTTTTGTAGTCCATTCCTCGTTTTGATTCTCGTCGTTTTTCGGGGAGCCAAGTCATTGAACGGACTTGCTGTAGACGGAGAGACTCTCTCTTTCTGTTGATGGATGACTGCAATCGATTCTCTCGTGTATGTTTGGTAGATAATGGTTCTTTCTCGATCAGACACTGAGATTATTTGTAAAGGACTAGTCATGACTTGAAGAGGTTTAAAGTTTTGTTAAAATGAAATGACTGAACTACCGAAATGAAATTGAGAGAATGAAAAGTATGAAAAGTTTATTAATGAAAATGAGATCAGGAAAGGGGTGGCATAGTTCAATTAGGTCAAAGCTAATAACTTTTTAGGCGAGGCTATCAAATTTTATTCATTCTTTTAAGCATGACGCCTGAGGTCATGTTAGGAATGAATGTGAAAACCCGATTTTTTAGATTTATGTGACAGCTTTATTATAGTGGCTACGGGCGAAAGCACTCAAAATCAAGTTTTCATGATAGTTTGCCAGACATTCATTGTTATGCTGTTAGAAATTCATTACCATGATTCATAACAGTCATTAAAATAACCGTCACAATAAATAACACTAGAAGATTTTTAGAGTATAGCCGGGGGAAAAAGTAACTAAATACCCATATAAAAAGAGGTTTATCGTTAAAGAAATTATATCCTTGGTGATTAAGTCTTATCAATATGGCTTAGGGCGCTCGTAAACTTTATCACCTAAATTTTTACTTTGGGAGCGCATGATCTGTCTCGTATACTGTGATCAGTCATTCTTCAACGTTCCACACTAAAAACCAGTTGGTTGTTATTCATTTATAATGTACGCTTCTCTTGACACGGATGTAGACTATTTCGATGATTTTAGGGATATATCTTCGAATGATAAACGTTTAGTTAGAGTCGGTGCAAAAACATTCGCACAGACCGGTACTTACATAACTATCAAATTGTACAAAAAAGACGAAGAGGGAACTTTTAAGTATCGACAAGGAATAACTTTGTCAACTGGTGAATTCGAGTCCTTGGCGGACAATTACACAAAAATTAAAAGGTTGACGAAAGCAAAAAACTGCGACGTGACTGAAAAACTTAGAAAAAAGCGAAACAAATCTAAAAAATCTTCATGCTCTGAAAAGGAATGCGAAAGTGAAAACGATGATAACTGTCGGGTTGTGTAACATTATCAACTCGTTATTCGATTGAAACTTCAAAGCAATGGTTGAAGCAATGTATGAGCAATCCCCTGATTATTTCAAACAATTCCGTAAAAATTACAAATTTTTCATCCTGAATCATGAACCCAACTTTTCAGGCTTCGCTTCAAAAGCAAATTTTGCAGTATCCTCCCATTCGAATAAATTAGATTTTTGCAACCATTCGATTGACAACGAAAAACATTATCATGTGCTGGTCGAATTTACGAAAGAGTCTACCGATTTACTTAACAAGATGACTTCAAAAGCCTTCGTTGTTCCTTGTCTTCTCTCTACATTCAAATATTTAATTTTGGGTTGCTCCAACTATGAATTGTCTGGCCCTCTGATGGAAAAACTGAAAATAGCTGTGAATTATAACTCTATCAACAACTTAGATGTTAGTGGTGTTCCAGTTCGCAGACGATTGCCTCAAGTTTGCTTCGGCTCGCAGACTAAATCTGTTCAAACTCAAACTGACCTGATTACTAACGTAACAATTGAACGCTTTACTAATATTTTGAATGGTGAAAACGCTGCTGAGTTTTCTAAAATAATTGACATAATTTTAAGTGGGTATGGTTGTATGGAAATTGATTCAAACACTTTGTTTGTGAAATTTATCATGGAGAAGAAATTCAAGTTTTAAATATTGGTTTTCTTTCGCTCTTGTATACCAAAAAAAAAAAAAAAAATTGTTACTACACAAGCGGGAGGCGTTCCCGAGGAGCGTAGCGACGAGCAACGCCGGGTTAGCTATTGCCCCTTAAACCAAACGGCCATGCCTTAATAATTCGAAGGACTTGATATGAAATTTTTCGCGGTTCACATAAACTTGCAGAAAAAAACTTTGTTGTTAATAAGAATGAATTGAAAAAAAAAAAACGAATTTATAAATTTTACAAAAACATCAATAAATTAATTTAGAATAACATATGTTTGGCAAATCTTATCAAATCATGATCATTAAGTTTGAAACCTATTGGAAATTTGTTTGTAATTATAACATGAGCAACATAAATACAATAAAGTCCGCATAACACTGAATCAGCTGATTGTATTGGTTTTTTCAACAGTAGCTGATTTCCCTCGTGAATTGTTCGTCGCATATTCTTGTACACGAGGGGATAATCACATAATCGTTTACCTAGAGGATCTGCGAAGAATATCTGTCCTCCAGCTTGAGCAAAAAGCAACCAGTGGGTTCCAGGTTGATCCGATGGTGAGGCATTCATAATCATGAACGTATTATCGTTTTTCAGTACTGAAGAGCATGGCAAATCTGCCGGAAAAACACCTCTAAAGCGATGTTTCAAATGTTTACAACGGTTAATAATTTCTACTAGTTGAAGATTATCCATGTCTATCTTAGGTCATAAGAGTGTTTTTGGTAATTTTTATCTGAACGCACATAAACTGTTGATGCACGCTCTCCCATAAACAATAACTCGACGTTATTAGCGAGACCTGCGTCAAACTTGAGTTCGAGCGAAATAGTGCAATTGGTCAATTCAGGATGAATAAAATCGTGTGAAGCCTCCTGAGTAGACGTGAGATCAAAAGCCATAATATAATGATTATCATAATTAGCGAGACTGATACCATGACTAGTGTTTAAAACAAAATCAAGAGCCTCAAGCGTATTGTAATAAATTCTTTTATTGTCTGATGTTGAGATGGGAGTTCCGGCAATGGGTAGACCGTTTCTGTAAACAATGATCTCATTCAACCCAAATTTCTGGTAATGAAAAGGGTTTGTTCTATTAGTACCCAAATATGCTTCGTTTATGCTCATTGCTACTATCATTCTTCGAACAGGTTCTTTTGTAAAAACATCCTCTTGTCGCCAGCTTTGTACTCCTGCAGTTGCGAGAAACGTTTTTGGTACTACTTCAATGTAATTGTAAATTGCCGGGTTCTTCAACAAAGTTTTTTCTATTGATGAGAGAACATAGTCAGTCACAGTCATCTTTCTGACATAGAGGTTAGCTTCGATTATTTGGACCTTGTAGTGTTTAGCTGCATCTTCAGATATGACAACAAAATCATTAGGAGAACGTCTAAGAGACAATCTTATTGTCACACCGCTAAGTAGATGCTTGTCACACGACAAAAAATCGCAAGCAATTTTACCAAATAGCTTCAGCTCGCTCGAGGCCGCAACGAGACCTTTACGCTCCGTAACATCATCAGCTCTCCTTCCAGCACCGTCAATGGCTGATGGATTTTCTTCATAATAATAACCTTGACAAGCCAACCATGTTTTCTTGGCATCATTACCGTATGAAAACTCGGTCTCAATAAAGCTTTTATGGGCAAAATTAGCATTGGTAGTTGATATTTTTTCACCATTCAGAGACAGTGTACACTCAGAAAATAATGAAGATAAAGGATTGTTAACAAAATACGGCGTATCTCTGTTTGCCGCCTCTGTAGCATGTGTTCGAAGCACGTTTCCATTGCTTCGAACAATTCGTGCAACTATTTCCAAACGAGTACGTTGAAGATCGATGAAATTATTTCTGTCGCCGAGTACTTCAAACTCTAGCATAGGACCATCAGGGGAGTAGGAAGGTCCAATTTTTTGGGTGAATGCATTTTCAAAAGTGACAAGCAAAGGCGGTTTCTCAAATAAGTCCAAGGAGCTGTGAGTTGCTTCACTCGGGATTAAATTAGAAATCATTTTTAACCCTTGTAAAGAAATCGGAGCGACTTCTCTGTGCAGTTCGTTTTCTGGGAATGACGCGTCTCGTTTTTCGTTTAAACGCCGTCGTTCTTTTCGGATGACTTTTCCGAGATCTACTTCCTCCTCCTACTTGCTTTTTGATTGTTTTTCTAACGGTGCTTTTGAGTGCCTGCTTAGGACTTTTTCTTTTTGTTGCAACTTCTATCAGTTCTGGAGCTGCCTGAAGAAGTAGTTCTTTTCCGATTTTTTTAGCCGCGGGTATCACAAATTTTCGAGCCAGTGGAAGTGCGACTCTTCCTATTCCCAAGGCTAATGCACCGAAGCCACTGCCTCGTTGTCTATAATGCCCCGAGAAATGTGGTAGGTTTGCTTGGTTGTGGTAATATGAATCCATTTTGATCAATTGCTAAACTTTTGAAATTTCAAAGTCAGAACAACTTTTCCCCCTCCAGCGAAAGGAACAAGTCCTCCAGTTTCTGTGCGCAATCTCACAGAAATATTGGAAATATTATTGACCAAAAGTTTTTTAAAATCCAAATTACTAAACACTTTACGATGATTCGGTTCAATTGTACATGCGTAACCGTTTTTCACTCGACGATTTGTATCAATGACTCGTAAAAGGGGTGCTTTTGTGTCTCCGACTATTTGATAATGAATTATGTCCAGATAAATAAACATAAGCTGAGTACCAGCGCATACATCAACGGGATAGTCAGCAATAAGATCTTGGGTAGAGAATGTGCTATGTTTCGTGCTTCCTTGTTTGTAACCTATATGATAACCAGTTCCATCTCTGACGCCTTTGAATCCAAGTAGACTAGGAATTTGCGGGCTTGAAAAAGTTATACCTTCCCAATAATGCAGCCATAAGGAAAGATGTTTGGTTATTGGATCTATTACGTAATCCAATTTCTCTAATTCTGTCTTTCGACGAATCTCGTCCAGTATTTGATCAATGCTCGTATATTCTCCTTTTGTTAATTTTGCTGTTTCTCCAAGGTAAGGTCTGGAGATCTTGTCTTTCTCAACTTTCATGCTTGCTATAACCCGATCTTTTTTGTAGTACACAATGTTGTTGTCAGTTACGTTGTTTATCTGAGTAGGGAAGGTAATTTCTGTAACTGCTACTCTCCATTCACCTTGCAAATTTATTTCTTCACTCAGGAGATTTTTGAAGTTGGCCAGAGTGTTATCCTTAAAAACGTTCATTGATGCAGATGAAACTAGGGTAATTGTGAAGGAAGGGGGAACATTATGGGTGAAAAGACTGTCGGAAGTGCCCTCAGTCATGATTGTCCTTCTCCAGAACGCGAATCAGTTCAGACTCGTAAAATTTTCCCTCAATCGGTTCTCTGTTAGAATCAATCAAATTGTATGTTGGGGGATTTCGTGTTGGTATGTCAAAAACTTCAAACACTTCATCGGTGAACGATTGTTTGTAACCCTTGCGAAAACGTATGTCTACTTTGGCAAGTCTAACATAATCACCAACATAAAGCTTTGGACGTCGAACTAACTTCAAAGACTGTTCTGCTCTTAATGAAATCAGGCGAGGAACATCTTTTTTAGCTACTTTATTTGGTGCAAGATTTGTGACACGATTTGTTCTCGAATTAATTGCATTGACAAAATCTTGCAATTTGTCAATGTATGAGTAAGTCCATTTATCCTCCAAGTACTTATAAATAAGATTTTTCAAGGAACGGATATTTCTCTCAGCGAATGCGGACTTTTTCTCGCTCTCTGTGCTATATGTGTTTATGCCTTTCTTTTTACATAATGCTTCGAAGGACCCTTTAAACTCTGTGCCCTTGTCCACCCATACTTTTTCCGGTTGTTTTGTCGTTATCATTAGTTTGAACGCTTCTGCTGTTGTAGTAGCATACTTTGATTTCAAGGGTTGCACTCTGAGATAGCGGGACATGCAGTCAACTGCAACAAGCAGATACTTAACATCATGGTTGTACTGGGCAAGTTTATCAACAAAGGCCAGATCTAATGACCAGATTTCGTCGATATCGTAAACTATGACCTTGAGTCGCGGCGTTTTTCGGATCACAGTTCGATATTTTGTGTAAGCAGGTTCAGTATGAAGGAAATGTTTAACTTTCTTTCGCGACAAATTGCTTGCTTTTATCAAGTTGTTCACACTACCAAATAACGCGGGACCTTTGTCACTGTATTTAGTTTTCAACAATTTTTCTTCAATCTTGGTAATTTTCCCATTGTTTTGTTTGCGCCTTCGTCTTTTCTGACGTTGGAGAATCTGAATCGTTATGGGGCGTTCCGTATGAGTCAGAGCCTTCTTCTGACTCTTTTTCACGTTTTTGGTTTTGGGTTTTTCTATTACCGCTGAGACTTTTTCGTTTGTGTTTTTTACTTCTCTTAAGGTTTGCACTACTTTTTTCCTGCCAAGTGGGCGATGTTGAGCGGGTTCTTGAGGGTCCGGGTTCTCGTTTCTCTTGAGCGTTAAAAGACGCTGACTGAACCGCGTGTTTGGCATTTCGATTTATTACCAGGTTTTCATTCAAGTTGAGAGCAGTTAAAATGTTAATGAACGCCGGATTGTGTAGTTTTTTCGTTGGTTGTTGTATGTCGTATAAAAATATTGTAGCTTTAAGTCCTGTTGGTACTTTATCTACATATATCACCTCATTGTCATGGTTTATGGTTACTCTTTCTGAATTTTCTATAATTTCAAGTACGGTTTTTGCTCTAACAAATTTTTTGTCTTCTAAAACTTGTAACTGTCCTAAAATGCTTTCGGTCTGTCTATTGTGTTTCTCTTCTAGTTTTTCGTCTTTAACACGTTCGACCGGTACTTCTTCATCGTCCGTTAACAGTTTAAGCTGTTCTTGTTGGGGCTCAACATTATCCGTAAATGTTTCCTTCGTTGCAGTAGTCTTACTAGTTTGTGGAGGTAATTGGGGTCTAAGCCGGTTAAGATAGGACAGTTGAGCATTTTTATGTTTAATATTATTATCATGAAGAACACGTGCAGCATGTGGCTGCTCTTTAACATATAAATGTTTCGGAATTAGAATGAATTCTTCAGCAGTCATCATTAAGTTGTGAGGTACTTGTAACAAAAATAAAGTATTTGTCGAACTAAATGGAAGCCTTCTTTACTCAAAATAATCGCACGTTTTTTGACAACACTGGTTTTTGGAGTTAATAAGTATTTGTATGCTGTCTCGAATCGTTCGATGTTTGCGATTTTAACGGGTACGTTTCCATTGACTACATTGAGCAAACATTCACAAACAAGTGTTATGATCTCACGATTTGAAGTTTTTCTAATTAATCTTCTTAGCTGGTCAGGTTTCAGTTGTACCATATGCCGCAGAATAGATAAGTTTTTCTTTTTCATTTGTGATTGGAGTAGTTTCTGCTTCAGATAAGGGTAAATAAAAAACTGTTGGCCCAGGTGGTGTGATATTTGAACAATATCTCAAACAATCTGATGTACGGGGGTCCAAGTCGATTAGAAGATGTCCAAAAGAGTCTCTGGTAGCTAATTCGTAACAGTTTCTCAAAAATTTTGATACATTCAATTGTCTTCCTAATAGATCTAGTTGCTGAACGTCGCGAGGCGATTTGAACAGAATGATGTGTGAAGTGTTCAAATCAATCGTACGCGACCATCGACTTTGTTGAAACAAGTTATGCTTAACATATATTACATCTATCCCTCTATGTCTACCCGCTGTCGCTAACCTAACAAATTCCTTGTCATTATAGATGTCTTCACATGAATCATCGAAAACTAGAAGAACATTTTCTAATTTTCTCACAGATTCGAATCCGTCGAATTTCATGAACTCCATATTCACTTCGCGAGAAGACACTTTTTCTGAGAATGCAGGTTGCATCTCTTTGTAAAGATATAGAACGGTTCCAAATTTAGGGTAAAAAGTATTTCCCATCAGAAGTTTCAAAATTAACTCAGTTTTCCCGGATCCTGAAGGTCCCACTATCGCCATAAAAATTCTTGTCGAAGTATCAATCACTTTATTCATATTCTTGGGTTTGGTAGTACGTAACCAACCAAGCCTGATAAAATCGAGAACCAAACTGACGTTTCTTCGCAACTTAATTTAGTGAAAGAAAGTTTGAGAATGCAGAAAGTTAGTAAAATTAGAATTACTACCATTTGCGCAACAAAAACTACTTCAGACCTTGGCAAAGTTACATTGTTACAAAACTTCCATGATTTTTTTTCACTGTTTGTCTCGTTATAAACAAACTCTGTTACTAATGTTGCGTCAGGTTCATCTACTGCTGTTGTTGCTTCTGACATTTGAGAAACTATTTATTCTACAGACTGCGTTAGACTTTTTCTCTCTGCGAATGAAGCTTGTAAAAAATTAAATTACTTTTGAGAACAGTAAAAAATTTCATAACGTGTGAAATCTCTATCATTTATGTCATGCATTTCTAAAACAAAGTTTGCTGGGATATTTGCGGTTTTTTTGTAGTACATTATTTTCTTCACAGTATCCTCTTTCACAATCGTCTTAATCTCATCTGGCAATTCACTGCTGTTTAGATCCATCTGAACTCCTGGCTGACGTTTGGGTACTAAGACTAGTTCGGGAAGACATACTCCTCGCTTGCTGGCTAACATTTCTGATAAACTTGAATCTCTGGAAGTATACAAATTGATCAATAACTGGAAAAAACCTCTTCAACGTAGACAACTCTTCTTCGGAAATTATTATTTGCTCCTTCCTCTGAACAATTTGGCCACTGCAATCAATACGCTCTATTCTCGTTAATGAAATTTTAATATCACCCTCTGGAGTCATCCACGCACAAAGCATTGAATTTTGTGATAGGTATGTCTCCACTTTCGCTGATCTCTCGCTGTTGTTCATTTTTCAACCAATCATAAAAAACCTTGGTTTTCTTCAAGGCACAATGATTCCTGGAGTTGTAATGTGGAATATGTTTATTGCAACTTGGATAATTTTTAAAATATAAGTTTTCAACCCGAGGACAGCCCAAATCATCTAGGTTTTCAATCTTTCGGTCCAAGAACTTGGCCAAAAATTCTGTCTTTTCTTTTCCTTTAGCGTAAAAAACGGCACCAGGATTTCTCAGCACAAAACTCTGAAGTATTTGATTCAAGTTTATATAAAGATAATCACCGTTTTCCCAATGGAGACCGTGTAAATAATTAGTTAACCAGTTGTAAGCTTTTTGTTCAAGCTTTGGTAGTATATTGAAATTCACTGGAGGTAGGAAAATGAGTCGATCGCTGTAGTCTGAAGTTGTTATTGCTAATTCTTTAACCACAAAGGCGTTTTTCTTGTAACGAAAGCCTTCCACGTCAAGCACAACTGATCTCTCGCCTAGCATTCTAGTAAATGATAAACTTCTGGTTTTTTCAACTTAATGAAAAGGCAGAACGCTATTCCACTCAAATATCCCAATAAGCTGTTGTTACAGTTCCAGGGCAACATGTAACAGTACGTGGGACCCTGTTGATAAAATTCGTGTATAAATCCGGCCGCATCGTGCAAAATAGCGTGCAATCGTAAAATTTTGGAATTTTTCAAATATTTGTCCAAGGAAGAGTTATCAATGCCAATCAAGCCACCATAAGGTCTCAACTTAATTAAAATGTCGTAGTTAAGGTTATCAGAACTAACAAAAAACAGAGAACATGCAGCTAGAAAATAGTTGCGTCGGTTAGAATTATCAGGATAAGTTTGTTTCAAAGACGTATAAATTTCGTGAATTATTTTCAAATCAATAGGAGTTACTCTGCTTTTTTGCAATTTCATTATTTATTTTTTCCAACACCTCTCCAACCTGCTGAATTTCAAGCCAGTGGAAATAAAAGTGACCTTGCAAATACCATTTAGACTCATTAAGATAACGGTGGTAAATAATTAAATAAACCACCGGAAGTTTTTTGTATTTTGATAGCTTGTTGAAACATAGACGGATTTTTCTCTCCAAGTCTTTATCAACCCATAATGAGTTAAAGTCAAACGAATAGTCGAAAACGTTTTCATAATCAGCAATATTCAAATCGCTCACAGTGCCATACTTTTGTTTTGTAGAAATGCACCAAGAGATTTGTTGAAGCTCACTCAAATAAAATTGTTCTTTGAAAATCAACTCGTATTCTTTCTTTGAAATTTCTTTTGCCCTTTCGAGGAAGACGACGTAGCGTTCATTACATAATTTGAAAAATGAGTTTTTTTCTGCGGTTGAAAACACTCTTAATTGTAAATGTTCATTATCAATATCTTCAGTACACCAAGTTCCCTCTAATTTCATTTTTCTTATTTCAAAATTTGACAGTTTTATCATTTGGTATATTTTGCCCAGAAACGGCCGCCGCCTTTTGAGAGTAATTTCAATTTACTGCCTTTTCACCATAAAATTTAGGTCAAGTTAAGGAATTAGTTTACTGCTGCCAACAGTTAAGCTACGCTGCCAAAATGGCCGGCGAATTTTTATTATATACCATAAAAGTCTATTCCCCGTTCACTAACAAATTTCAACTAGGTCGAAAGTTCATTTACCCTAAACAAGCATAACAATTAATATGATTCATATAATTAATCAGGACCAATAATTAGGACCCCAAAATTTGGAATTAGAAAGATTTTTGTATCGTGTCCCTTGTTGTTAAGCTAAACTTAGCAAGATCCTAAGTAGGGGGTCTTCTGCTTTTTGGGTGGAAAATCTCTTTCGTTTACAAAATCCTAGGATGAGGGTCCTCCAAAAAATTAAGGACCCCTTTCCTAGGATTTTGCTTTACGTGAGGACCCCCCCCTTAGGAAGGACCCCCCCCTTAGGATCCGGGACACGATACAATACTACTTATGCGTTATGTCTAACTGGGTGAATTATTTTGGAAATGTTGGACATAAACTTCAGTCACAGCAGTCACAGCTGTTTTGTGCTCATACAAAGAAAACACGTAATGATAATTTAAACATAGACTATTTTAATAAATAAAATGTCGAACTATCTTTCATACATGCACAAGGTGTGACATAATTTTTAATAAAAGTTTCATCTCTTGACAGTTTCCAAGTGCTTTTTTGCGTGCGTCAGCTTAATTGATCTAAAACTCGAACTTTTTCAGTCCCACGCTCCCATCGCATCTTCTTGCTTGTACAAAAAAACATTGTGCACCAAACGCAGTAGAAATATTTTGTTTTGGAAGCGGAAATAAGCTATTCTAAAAGTTTGATTCGCAGCCTTACTGGAGAATGGAAAAACATTAAGGTAACACAGCAGCAATATTTTGCTCAACGACACAGATAATCAGAGGCACATACTTTTCTGGACCAGAGAATGGAAAAACTTAAAATCTTCAGAGTGTATTCAGGGCATACAGTAATGAGTCATTAGACAACCCGCATTCGCAAAGATAATCTTGAATTCGGTTATAATCAATTTTATACCGATTAACTAATAAGAAAAAGTTGATCATATGTTGCCCAATTAGACAAAAAATAAATAAGGGTTTTTAACAGTTTAAAAATTGAATATTCTAAATAAAACATAGATTTTTTTTTGCTTTATAAAATCTTTATTGAACATCTATGAAATCTACCAAAATCTGTTGTTTAAAACTGATTCTGCTGCCTAAAAATGGAACATCTTGTTATAATTTTAAAATTTATTTAAAACGGTACTCCCTCTCCTGACATGAGAAAGTCAAAAATCAAACCGCTAATAATAAAGTTTGAGTGTGAAAGTTTTTAGAAAACAACAACCTGAAAAGATCAATCTAAAAGTCACACGTCTTTCAGTCACCGACACAAGCAGGAAGCTTCAAAATCCGTGGTTTGATCAAAAAAATATAAAAACAATCCATTTGTAAATGACTATCAAATACAAATTCCTTATTTCCTTTCGTTTTAGAACACCCTTGCCAATCAAGTTGACAAAAAACGTCTTTGAATTTGAAACCAAAACTAATCCAGGAAGTGTAAAATATCTAAGCCGTATAGGACGTGAATAGTTTAATTTCTGCAATTCAACCAAAAGGCTCCAGAAGTTTCAACGCTTTCAAATCTGACGTTTCATCTGAGGATGAAAGTTTGATAGACAATGAGATGACGTTTAGAGTTTTCCAATGTCAGAATCACCCAAAATAATGCAAATTGTTCTTTTTTTGTGGAGCGCGAATCAAGATAAAGATAAGATGATGCGTGAACATTTGTAGCAGCATGAAAGAACCGGCCAAATTTTGTTCTCGCCAAAAGAGTTCTGCTATTAAGTCAAAATGTCAAAGAGATCAGTAAATGTCAATATTGTGAAATTTTTCTTACAAATTAAAATAATCATTAAAAAAGAACAAGTTCTAAACTAGTATTTATAAAGTATTTATAACTGGTTATAAATATAATTCTCTAATTCTATTAAATATTTTTAACTAAACAAACATATTCCATAACTAACATTTACACTTATTTGTGCAAATTGAAATAAACTTAGAATACAGTTGTTCTCCTTCTGGAAACTAACTCGCATAAACCAGTATACAATAGATCTAATGAGACAAGGAGATAAAAGAGTAAGATTAAGACCGGTATTAGACTAAGAGGTTGCACGAATCTATCCGGCTGAAAATAAGATAGCGTGACGAGCAGACGGTGTACCTTAACTGAAATTATTCTATGAGTATAGTAATCCATACATAAATCATCTGGTGCGACCAAAAGTCTCGAACATGACCTTAACTAACTTAGGTTTAGAAAAAATAGATTTAAGAATTAGACAATTGCAAAAACGCAAAAATGTAACATGAAATTGACAATTTATTAAAAATGTCTCTCCGACTCAATAGATCACCGCCAATTTTCCAAACACTACGAGAAATATCAGGTATTGCAAGCAGACCAAGGACAAGGCACGATCTACGATTAGGAAGAAATCTACCGATTCATTTCATGATAGTACAACTGAAACCGGAAAAAACCTATGTATTTAGAATCCTTTCCGCAGCAAGTTTAAATTTTCATTTACTGACATAAAATTTGAAGAAATCCTTCAGTAACCTTAATGGTACTAAATCTACTACTTATACAATAACGACAGATAAAAACAACACAAGTCGTTCCCTCCAAAATATCTGGAGTAAATTAAAACATTTGGAATAAAATAATTTAATGAATAAAAATACAAAAATTTGTTAAAACAAAAAATAATCGTTAGTTTTAATAATCTGTCATATCATTCCTTCATCCCAGCTTCATCACCTAAAAAATGACAACAAATTACACAACGCTTATATCATCTAAACCTTAATTTTAAACTTTAAACACTTAAACCTTTAGATTAAATTCTATCAAGGCTTATCCTTGTTTTCTCTTAAATTATCTTAACTTAAAACACAGATCATCAAGGATTTCCTTGGATCTTTAAAAACACTTATATGAAAGTTCTGTGCTTTCTGATCATCAAGGTTTTCCTTTTGTTACCGAGATTTCGCCATGATAAGAACGAGATACTTTTGAAAATTAAAACTTTTGAACTAATTAAAAATGCCTTAAAAAAAGTGAAATTAAAACTCCAACGTAGTAAATTCATAAAAAATTGCCGATAAATTCAGACAAGTAATAAACTTTTAACAGGACGCTTCTTTTATAAGATTTGAATCATTCACTCGCCCATAAACTCTTTCCACAATCGCACAGCTCGCCCCCGAAGAATTGTTTAAATAATGAATTTTAAGTTTCAACTTCCACTGATAACAACTCTAACCAGTTTTCATACGTTTCAAATTTTCCTTTACCCCGTTAGAAGGAAATATTCTGTAAACTACAAAAAGAAACGCAGCTTACTTACGTCACAAAACCCCAAACTAATAGCATGACTAAGAAAGAAAAGCCCACGGTACCCAAACTAGACTAAAACCAGATTAAAACTGGATAAATCATTCTTTTGAAGACCAATTTCAAGTCCTACCACAATTGAATAAAACACAAAATGAATTCGAAAGACAAAACCAAACCAAAAGATTCGATTTTTGAGAAAAGGACACAACCAGAACAAAAAGAGAAAAATTAAGTAATAAAAACGAAACAAAAGGTTGAACACAAAAAGAGACTCTGCACAAAGAGACCTCAAAATTATACCCCAGTCCTGCCTCACCAACCAGAGGAACGTCCTGAGCATGCTCTATAGCCGGCCTAACCCACCGCGCTACATCACGCCTTGTGACCCACGCTCAATTTTTGCCAAGAGTTGCTCTAGAGTGAGCGACGATTTCAAAATAACCAAAATAATATAAAAACGCTTTCGCGATATCTATTAATAACAAATCATAACTGAAACTAAAACTAACAAAAAAAATTATATTGTAAACGATAAATGCAGTATGTATGGATTTCTTAATGCCCAAAAGACGAGCAGCAAAGGAGACGACAATCCAATCACATTCCATTTTTGGAATGGCAAATCTATTTGATTTGCTGCCTAAAGTCACTACCTTAAAGGATTTAAAGTATGGACCCAACATCGCAGCAAAGGAAAAACATTGAACCAGACCAATGGCCATCTCGATGTTGACTACACGCAAAGATCCTAGTCACTTGGCTTCTTCACACGGAAAAGTCAAACTTCACCCTGCACGCAGTCTCGCTCCAAACTTGACGAAATCGGTTTATCATTGCATCGATCAGAAGTCTTGACACAATCACCCAAGACTACCATGATCAACGAGACCCATCTAAAGTTACGAACATAATGATCCCCACCCGTCAAACACCAACCGCCACACTTCTTCTTCCTTCCTATGAAGCCCTCCTAAGAAGCCAATCCTCACAACTTCCAAAAGAACCTACATCACTACATTAAAACGTCCTTTACTACATTAAAACTCTCTAAACCCCGGATGGGTGGAACCAGTTCTAAACTAGAATCTATAATTTGTTATAAACATAATTCGCTATTTCTATAAAAACATTCTTAACTAACCAATCATATTACATAACTAACTTTTACACTTATTTGTAAGTGCTGAAACTACTTTTAGTTTCATCTCCAGAGCAAATTGAATTAAACTTAGAATACAGTTGTTCTCCTTCTGGAAACTAACTCGCATAAACCAGTATACAATAGATCTATTGAGACAAGGAGATATACGAGTAGGATTAAGATCGGTATTAGACTAAGAAGTTGCACGAACCTATCCGGCCGAAAATAAGATAGCGTGATGAGCAGATGGTGTACCTTATCTGAAATTACTCTATGAGTATAGCAATCCATACATAACTCAAAAATGGCAGTTTTTGACCAATGCTTACCAAAAAACATTTGCGCGAGCATGACTATCTGAACTCAAAATACCAGACGGCCCAAAAACGATGGAAATTCTAAACGTATCAACTGCCTCCTTTTAATATTAAAGAAGCGTCACATTACTTTTCCAGGCCTTTTGATGGTTTTAATCGGTTTTTTTATGAAACAGCTCAAAAACCGCTTAAAAACAGCTCGAATCTTACTTGAAAAACCGTTCCAAAACCACCGCAAGAATTGAGCGGTTTTTGAGCGGTTTTTTAAGCAGGATTTGAGCGGTTTGAGCAGTTTTTCCAAAAAAAACCGCCCAAACCGCACATATCTTGCAGCAAAACCGCTCAACCCGCTCATATCTTGAGCGGTTTTTGAGCGGGATCTCGACCCGGGATATCTTATGCACGATTGAGATTTGCCCCTGAGCAACATAAAGGGTACCCTTTCGTACTGTTTTACAGCACCCATTGAGACTGACAGAACATAGAAATTTCAGAAGGCGCCGTCAACGCAAGTAATACACTGAAGTTGCACTTTTCGATTAAAACTTTCCAAAGAACCTTCCTCTAATATGTCAATTAAGCCCGTTTTTTGTTTTACGACTCTATAGTGTTTTATGTGCGCCCAGCGAGGCAATTTTTTAAACTACAAATTGGCCGAAAAATTTTTCTAAAAAGTTTCAAAAATCCTCTTTCCCTCATCAAAGGAAATACTAGATTCGCGCCTGGGGAAGGAAAACACCTTTTGAACAAATTGCTCCAACAAAATGATTTTTTAAAATCTTGAAACACTTTGTACAAGATGAAAAAAGTGCTTATCATACAATAGAATAAACTCGAAAAATTTATTTGATAATTTGGAAATTGTTTTTGGAGTGTTTGAGAGATGGTTTGCAATTTTTTTTCACTACCCTAGAGTTTTCCATTAAAACTTCTTGACTTGTGGCCGATTAGCCTCAAAACTTCAAAGCCTCAAATTAAACTATATTTAAGTCCATTACGCGGTAGGTTTCAAATTTTTGTCTTATTTATTCTGTGCTCTGATTTTTTGAGACTAATTAATTTTTCAAACTTTTGTCTGTTGACGAATCATCCACAATTTTGTATCTTTCAATCAGTTTCACTTATTCTTTATATAATTTTAGTAGTATTGTTGTTCTTATAAATTTTTTCAACCTATAGAACATACCAAGTCTGTATTGAACAGCTTTGCTTTTCTTTTTATTTTTTAAATAGTAACATTTTTTTTTCGTTTTATCATCAATCGAGGTAAGTTTTTTTTTAGTCAACATGTTACTTTGTCTAGTGCATGTTGATGTCTACCTAATAAATCACTGATTCCAGATTTTTTACAGTTTCTATGACATGTGTCTGCGTACAAAACACTTTATTCACGTTTTTTTTTTCATTACTAAATTTTTCCTAATCCTTTCAATATTTTGACATTGCAGTCTCATGCAAAATTAGATTCATTTCTATTTTCCTCCCAACTCAATATTCTTATCACAAATAATGAAGAGACTCGGGCCCATTATGGATCCCTCCTTGTGGTGCTCCATAAATTACTTTTTTTTGGTTCAAAGTTTTTCTAGTTGCAACGTATTGTTGATGATTTTGCAACTTGGATTCTAAAAATATCAAAACAGGTTCATCAAATCAAATGTCTCAAATTTTTTGGATAAAACCTTGGGGTGAACTATATCATGAGCTTTTTAAAACCCCTTGAGTTTGCATTCACACATAGTTGCCTTAGAAGTCATCATGTTTACCCTTTTTTGATCTGCAACCAAATTAGCAATTTTGTAAATACAAAAACTTTGTGAGAATTTCATTAATTTAACTTTAAATTGCCCGCTCAAATAAGATTTCATTAATTGCAAGAAATTTAAAGGTAATAGAAGCTGCCATTTAAATTCTCCTCAAAAACGCCCCACTTCTCATAAAAGCTCAAAAGTTGGCTCTGACAGAGTCTCTTAAAGGCAACGGCACCATCTACAGTACGCAATTCAAGAGGACAAGAACTGTCACATCGCAACGCGTCGCACGTTCTTGGTTTTTGAGAATGAAGCTGACTACTCTCTCAAAGTGCCTGCAATTTACTTTTCTTGCTAACAATGGATAAGATGGCGATGATCAGAATCGCACTCAAGAATAATGATGCTTCCGTAAACATCGTACTGCTTTTGCTGGGTATTTCATAATAGAAAACATTGGGAATCCAAAAAAGCCTCTAATATCTCTGGGTGCCGATATCAACATCCTATCTACGTGGTCGCTCCACAAATTCCGCTAAAATGTCGAGAAACAGGATAAAATTAGAAATGTGGTTTTCTGTTACGCCATGAACATACCTGTAAAACGTAATTATAAGAGCGCTACAGCCACAAATGTGAACAAAACAATGGAAACAACGCACTTGATTGCAATTACGGCAACAACTTGCAATCATTTGAACACGAAATTGAAGCATTATCTTTTACCATATGGGAACTAATTGCCCAAAAAGACACAATTGTTTTGATTTCTATTTAAATGAACAATCTATACGCCCTGATTGTTTCTGTGAGAGCTCAAGAAAATTTTATGCCGCGAAGAAAGGTGTAAGAGAAATTTTGTTACACGAATTGGTACCGCACATAGTTGTGATGAATGAATACTGTAGACGTTAACAAGACGTTCTGCCAGATCTTGTCCACGCGGTTTTGTTGCCTCACTGATGTTTAAAACGGCATGGACTTTGCCTCCGCAATTGAGCACTCTATCGAGACTCGACTGCTTTCAACACGTTTTGGAGCTGTATCAAAATTTCGGCCGCTGGCGGCTTCAAAAACTCTTCTAAACTGGCGGTTTTTGTCTAATATGTTGCTCAATTAGACAAAAAATATATAAGGGTTTTCTAACAGTTTGGAAAATTGAATATTCTAATTAGAACAGATTTTTTTTGCTGTATAAAATCTTTATTGAACATCGGTGTAATCTACCAAAATCTGTTGTTTAAAACTGATTCCGCTGCCTAAAAATGGAAATTTTTGCTATAATATTAAAATTTATTTAATACGGTACTCCTCTCCTGACATGAGAAAATTAAAAATCAAACCGCTATTAATAAAGTTTGAGTGTGAATGTTTTTAGAAAACAACAACCTGAAAACATCAACTTAAAATCACACGTCCTTCAGTCACTGACACAAGCAGGAAGCTTCAAAATCCGTGGTTTGATCAAAATTATAAAAACAATCCATTTGTAAATGACTATCAAATACAAATTCGGTCTTTCCTTTCGTTTTAGATCACCCTTGCCAATCAAGTTGACAAAAACATCTTTGATTTTGAAGCCAAAACTAATCCAGGAAGTGTAAAATATCTAAACTAGGACGTGAATGGTTTAATTTCTGGAATTCACCCAAAAGGCTCCAGAAGTTTCAACGCTTTCAAATCTGACGTTTCATCTGAGGATGAAAGTTTGATAGACAATGAGATGACGTTTAGAGTTTTCCAATGTCAGAATCACCCAAAATAATGCAAATCGTTCTTTTTTTTGTGGAGCGCGAATTAAGATAAAGATAAGATGATGCGTGAAAATGTGTAGCAGCATGAAAGAACCAGCCAAATTCTGTTCTCGCCAAAAGGGTTCTGATTTTAAGTCAAATTGTCAAAGAGATCAGTAAATGTCAATATTGTGAGTATTTTTTTAAATCCAAATAATCATTAAAAGCAATATCAGTGCCCTCAGAGCAAAAAGGAAAAGTACGTACACAGAATTAGACTGAAGAGAGTTATGCTCTGAATATGAAAGAAAATGGCCAGTATAAACGGCAGTTTTTGACCAAAACTTACCAAAAATATTCGCGTAAGCATGACTAGCTGAACTCAAAATCCCAGACGGGCCTAAAACGATTGAAATGCTAAACGTATCAACCGGCTCCTTTTAATATCTTATTCACGATTAAGATTTGCCCCTGAGCAACCAAAGGCACCCATTTAGACTGACAGAACATAAAAATTTTCTGAAGGCGTCGTCGACGCAAGTAATACACTTAAGTTACACTTTTCGATTAAAAGGTTCCAATGAACCTTCCTCTAACATGTCAATTAAGCCCGTTTTTTTGTTTATTAAGACTTTATAGGGTTTTATGTGAGGGTTTTAAAATCTTCTTCCCCTCATCAAGGAAATACTAAATCCGCGCCTGGGGAAGGAAAACACCTTTTGAAAAAATTGTTCCATTAAAGTGATTTTGGTAATTTTCAAAACATTTTGTACAAGATTAAAAAATTGTTTATCATACAATAGAATAAACACGAAAATAGCTTTGTCGGCAAACCAAACAGCAATTTTCCTTGACAATTTTTCTTGCTAGACAGATCATGTGTATGAACAAGCAATGCATTCCTCAATGCTGTTTGGTATTTTTTTTTGGTAATCTATTTTTGAAATAATTTGTTCGAAAAATATTTTGTTTCCACGGTAGATACGGTAGATTATCTCGAGTTGTGAAAAGGCAGAATTTCATAAAATTTTTGGCAATTTGTTGACAATTTTTTCAGGCAAAAAAATTACATTTCCGAGCTCTTCCTCCACAATTTAAAAGCCCTACCCTAACAAAGGTACATTTTCAGGTACTTAATAGAAATATTTCAAGTTTAGTGTATATTTGCGTCAAAAACACCTTCAGAAAAAATTGTTTCCGTCATCCAAAAAAACCAAAAGAAGCTTTATGGGTATCGGGCGTGGGCGGCGGGGGGGGGGGGGGGGGGTTTGGCAATTTCCCAGCGGAAAATTGATTTGATAATTGAAAATTGTTTCTGGAGTGTTTGAGAATAGCCTTGCAATTTTTTCATCTTTCAGGCAGTTTTCTTGTTTTTTGTTTTGATCAATGCTTGTACAAACAAATAACTGCCTAGATTTTTTCCATTACAACTTCTTGACTTATGGCCGATTAGCCTCAAAACTTCAAAGCCTCAAACAATGCAACATTTAAGTTTTTGTCTTATTTATTCTGAGCTCTGATTTTTTGAGACTAATTAATTTTTCAATTTTTTGTCTGTTGACTAATCATCCACAATTTCGTACCTTTCAATCAGTTTCCACTTATTCGTTATATGCTCTTGGTAGTATAGCTGTTCCTATAAGTTTTTTCAACCTATAGTACATAGCACATCTGTATTGAACAGCTTTGCTTTTCTTTTTATCTTTTAAAATAGTAATATTTTTTTTCGTTTTATCATCAATCGAAGTAAGTTTGCTTTTTGTGGCCAACATGTTAGTTTGTTTATAGCATGTTGATGTCTACCTAATAACTCACTGATTCCAGATTTTCTACAGTTTCTATTACATGTGTCTGCATACAAGACAGTTTTTTTTTGTATTACCAAAACCTTCCTAATACTTTCATTATTTTGACAGTGCAGTCTCGTGCAAAATTAGATTGAATTCTACTTTCCTCCCATTTCAATATTGTAATCACAAATAATGAAGAGACACGGGCCCATAATGAATCCCTTCTTGTGGTGCTCCATAAGTTACTTTTTTTGTTATAGGTTTTTCTAGTTGCAACGTATTGCTGATGATTTTGTAAGCTGGATTCTGAAAACACTAAAACAGGTCAATCAAATCAAATGTCTGAAATTTTTCGGATAAAACCTTGTAGTCAACTATATCATAGTCTTTTTTTAAAACCCCTTGAGTTTGCATTCCCACATCGTTGCCTTAGATGCCACATTGTCACTCTTTTTTGATCTACAACCAAATTAGCAATTTTGTAAAGACAATCGCTTTGTGAGATTTTCATTCATAAAACTATAAATTGCCCGCTCAAATAAGATTTCATTAATTGCAAGAACTTTAAACGTAATAGAAGCTGCCATTTAAAAGCTCCTCAAAAACGCGCCACTTTTTTAAGGCTCAAAAGTTGGCCCTAATACAGTCTCTTAAATGCAACCCCGCACTGACAAAAATGGTTTTGGATCGATTTAAATTGTTTTTAAATTGATTTTAAATCAATCCAAATTGATTAACAAAGTACATTTTACGAACTTAAATGGATTTTAAATCGGTTTATTTCGATCTTTTTGAAAATTTTGGATCATTTGAAGTGTCTAAAAAATCAGTTTAAATCAATTTGGATGGTTTTTCAGACTCACTGAAACCACTATTTTTGCTAACACGGCAAAAAAAACATACTCTTTAGAAAAAAAAATTTAATTTTTTTTTCTCGGTTTTTTGAATAAAAACAAACGTACCAGATGATTTAGAATTCAATAATCTAATAAGTTAATAAAGATAAATGAATAAATGCTATTAAAATTTGAAACTGACGAAACTCGAATGAAAAAAAAATCGATTTAAAATGATTTAAATCCGTTTTTGGATCAATTTTTGTAGCAAGGATTTACAATCAATTTAAATCGATTTTAAATCGATCCAAATCAATCTTTATCTTTTTTATGAAATCTTTTTGTGTTTTTGTTATACTAAAATTGATCTAAATTTTCAACATACTTTTTTCATACTAAAATCGATCCTAATCCATTTTTGTCAGTGCGGGACGGCAAAACCTGCAGAACGCAATTCAAGAGGATATGAACTGTCACATCGCAACGCCCCTTGGTTTTTGACAATGAAGCCGCCTACTCTCTCAAAGTGCCTGCAACTTTCTTTTCTTGTTAATAATGGGTGATGGCGATGAGCAGAATCGCAGTAAAGAATAATAAAAAATGATGGTTCATCGTAAACATCGTACTGCTTTTGCTTGGTATTTCAGTGGGTAAAACGTAAAATAAATTTTGATAATAGAAAAGATTGGGAGTTCAAAAAAACCTCTAATAGCTCTGGGTGCCGATATTAACATCCTATCTACGTGGTCGCTCCACAAAAAAGTCGAAAAACAGGATCAAAATAGAAATGTGGTTTTCTGCTACGTCATGAACATACCTGTAAAACGTAGTCATAAGAGAGCTACAGCCAAAAATGTGTACAAAACAACGGGAAACAACGCATTTGATTGCAATTACGGCAACAACTTGCACTCAATTGAACACGAAATTGAACCATTTTCTTTTACCAAATGGGAACTAATTGCCCAATAAAATAAAATTGTTTTGATTTCCTTTTAAATGAACATTCTATACGCCCTGATTGTTTCTGTGAAAGCTCAAGAATGTTATATGCCGCGAAGAAAGGTGTAAGAGAAATTTTGTTACACGAATTGGTACCGCACATAGTTGTGATGAATTAATACTGTAGACATTCTGCCAGCTCTTGTCCACGCAGTTTTGTAGCGATCATCAGTCATCGTCCTCTTTCATTGCCCAGCCTTATTTTGGACAATTTCAATGAACTTCAAACCATTCGGTTTTGTTGCCTCACTGATGTTTAAAACGGCATGGACTTTGCCTCCGCAATTGCGCACTTTATCGACTCGACTGCTTTCAACACGTTTTAGAGCTGTATCAAAATTTCGGCTGCTGGCGGCTTAAAAAACTCTCCGGATATGACCTCATCCACTAGTACGATAGTTTTCTACTTAATACTAACGTCGTCTAGTAAATAAGCTGCACTTTTCAGTGATTCTTTGCTCTTTCACATATTCATGGCCTGTGAGTTCTACTGTAAACTGATCAAAAAACGAACACTTTTGTTAACATCAAGACATCAACCTAGAATGTATCTCAAAATAGTGAAAAAGTAAATCTATACCATTTCTTTTCCACTCCTCTCACGACTTAAAATGTCTGATTTCTGTTGGAAAACTTTGTTTAGCCTGCCATTGTCATACTTTGCCAATTTTGCATGCATATAATATAACTATTGTAAATGTATTTGTTTTTCATATCTTGGTTTCTAACATTTTAGTCATACTACCTTGTAAAACAATTATGAAAACCGTAAATATTGGGAGCCCAATAAAGCTTCTAATAACTCTGGGTACCGATATTAACATCCTATCTACGTGGTCGCTCTACAAATGCCGCTAAAAATGTTGACAAACAGGATCAAATTAGAAAATAAAAAAAAAAAATAATGAAAAATGTTCCAGATATTTTGACGCTTGTGTCCGAAACAATGAAAACTGAGTCTTTCAGAAATTTTGAACCGGACCCAGAAGCTTAACCTTAGACTTCAACTCCAACTCATCAACACACTAACGGAAGCCACAACGCCGCTACAACTGAATTTTTCAGCACAAATTTTTATCTTCAGCAACTCCATTAATTGAAATTCAAGTCCAAGTAGTTTGACAGTCATCATTATCATATACCAAAAACAGACTATGCTCATGCACAAGTCAACATCTTCATGGAACTCACCTCTATACATCCAAACCCCCCTCATGGCAACTTCCAGGTATCAAGTCATCTGTCGACACTTACTAACCTCGTTTTGGAATAGCTTCACAATCAGCAATCAGCAATCATTACAACCAATTTTCGATAAACTTTATGTGAGAATTAAACATTGGAACTATCGCAGATACTTATGCGACCACCTCAATAAACACATATGAACGCGTGTCGATACAGATGGGCAATCAACTGAACAATTATGTAAACAGTAACAGAACCATTCTTGAACAATTTAATCAACAGCCGTCAGCACTAGCCAAATCAACTGACCCGTTCCATATTCAACCAAAAATTCTATCCTCAGAATGGATCTCAACAGACAGCATAACAGAAAATACCCGTTTCCTTTGAAACCTTAAATGTAATGCGCTTCCAAATAGCTTTAGAGTGCAACAAAGACATCCGGAAAATCAGTTCCAATGGTCAAGCCAATTGTGATCGATAAAAACATGGTACAATGTTTATATTGGATCGGGCTATTCAATGCAACAATCGACAATACGGGCATGTCCCGCCCGGAAAATATGACCAAACAACAAATACTAATCCACAGAGATGCAAAACCACTGATTCGTGTGTACGGATAAAACGAATCCAGGTACAAACCCTTACTCCAACGCCAGAAAAACGACAATGGAAACCCGACGAACACAGTGAGAAATTTCTTCACGTCTCGACATAATCACTAGTTCAACTCTAAGATACAACAAAATGAAGAAAAACCTCATCATTTTAGAAATCCACTGACGCAGAACTTGGCTGATACAATTACAATATTTGATTCCACATCAAAATCCAAACTACAACGAACGTTCTGACAGTTTAAAAAAAGTTACCGCAACCTTGCTCAACCAAATGAAATTGTGACAAATTTCAACAAAACAGGTAGCCTTCACTCTTTGACCTAAGCACATGCTTCATCGACTACGCTGTAATTCACAAAAAAAAATATTAGCAACAATTAACGACGATCTTCAGCCATTTGAAAATTTAATCAAACTACTGGCCGAACAGACAACGCAAACTACAGCAACATCAGTCTGGGCGCAAGAGGTCTCAAAAAGGTTATTCCTCGGAAATACCAAACTGCCTCTACCTAAGAAAAAGTTCGCAATTCCTAGCGTCCAATCCCAAGGACCAACTACCGCATGTCAAAGGTCTTTAACTTTGCTTCAACTTTCTCACACCCCAAAAACTTGCCAACTACCAATCAAAGCAGACTTGTTGGGTAGATGGATGCAACCAAAAACATAACACTGCATTACAATGCGAAAAATATCATTGTTTAATTTTGATGGATGCAGTAAAAAACATCACACTCCACTACACAAAAGCGAAAATGTCACATTGTACAAATCTTGATTTCGACAGAAAATTCGCAATTTTTTATTGCTCCTCAATTCCAATGAGGTCTGAAGTTTACATTTCAACCCGTTTCAGCGAAACCATGTTTTGACACAGTCTAGTGCTATGGACCACAAAACATCAATTGCAACTTAACGACATTAACGCCAACTTAGATGGAACTTATTGAATTTACCTGCTAATGATATTAACACCTTCAACAATTTCTTATCACAGCAGTACCTTCAAAGGAAATGGGACACAACATCGCCAAATTAGTAAAATCAACATAAGCTATCGCATCAAGACAGAAAACTTTGATTGTTGAGCTGCAGAGTTATCAAAAAAACGTCTGCGAGGATATTTGATGTAAAAAGTTGAATTTGCTCAACTTTAACTTTTAAGATGACTGATTTGAGATTCTCCTACGTCAATTCGCTTGTGGCCCCTAAAAAGCTACTTTTAGCTGAGTTCGCGATGATGTACTGCAGAATTTTCATGCATCAGGTGGTTTTCTTATTCAATCAGTTTTCTTCTTTTTAACAAAAATTTTTTGACATTATTTTTTTTATACCATCTGAAGCTATTGTTGACCTGAGCACAAATTAAAAACAGTTTTTTACCTGTGAATATTTTTTGGAGATTTATGAGGGCTCAAATTTTGATAATTTAGGTAATTTAGAGCAATTGGTGAGCAAAATATTGTGTTCTAATAGCGGAGGTAAGCGGTGGAATAAATCAATTCAAAGTGAACTGATACAGGCAGGTCATTTGCTCTGAATATTTGAGCTCCGTTAGGATGGTTTCTCTGAGAATTTAACCAAATTTGGCGACCCTAAGACCATTCACTTCACATCGGACGGTTGTATTGTTCCATCAGGTAGATCGAACGATGAAGTTGGACACCGACTGATTTCAAACAAACCGATGCAACCTCTCAGCAGACAACAAGAAAAACCTTACAAATTAAAAAATTCAACACTTTGCGTACCCAATGAACACTACGAAATTGCAATGCTTTAAAAGAGCCAGCGAAATTTGCCAAACAACCGATGGCTTGCCAAACAACCGATTCATCATCTGTTTAGACAAACCAGTAAAAAACTCGACATGAAAATTTTTTTGTCTCGCCTCCCATTACGAAAAGCCAGGGTGCCAAAGGCAACGCCGACAAACTACCAAATTTGGGGCAAATCACGGATAAAATCATCGCAATGGACGCCCTCTAGAAATCTGTATCAACGCCTGCCTAAACCAGTAGATTGATATAAGCCCTTCAAACAATGTTCAGCTGCGTGGATTTAAAATTGTCAAGGAATTCGGAGCAATTTCTATGAACTGCCAAAGAAAATCACTTAGGAAACAGTGAGAGCGGCACTTCAGACGATATTTCTATCAGAAAATTTCTGAGAGCAGGTGGAAGCGTGACGTAGAAGTTTTTATCGTTGAAGCAGAGAACTTCTCTTCGATGGACAAAAAGGACCTCATCCAGTGCTGAAGACTGAAGTTTGTTTCTTCGACCCTTGGTCGGATTGGATTGAAAATGCCGTTGACAATACATAACTGAAATCACTTCAACGTGCCTTGACCACGCAACCTCAGTGGGGCAAAGCCGCTACCTGGAATTTTTCATGGATATCAACGAAGGAGTGACAATCCTAACCACTTCAACGACATAAAATACTGTCTGTCACAAAATACCTCAGAACAGATAAATTACTCTCGAAAAAAAACTTCATGCTTCAACGACGCCTCAAAGAATGCCCTCATATCAGTTGCGTAGTTCAGGATCACTTATGCCGTCGACACAGTGGAAGACAATTTCATCATCGGGAAAACACAGGTAGCCACCCTGGAAGAAATAACGATAACAAATCTTGAGCTATAAGCCGCCTCAATTGGATCGAAATTTGCGCTCCTTGTCAAAGCATCCAGAAACATCAAGATTGACAGCGCATCACTCTGAAGAGACATTACAAACGTTCTGCACTGTACCAATTCAACAAATCAGCATCACGGGATCTTCATTACCAACCTTGGGTTTGATATCTTTACAAGGTTGGAGATGCCTACCCAGCAAAGACGACCCTGCCGAAAATGAAACAAGTGGATACAAAGCATGCGATATACTTTTGAGGGATCCAAGGACCAGCTTCTTAAGTTGGGTCTACTCATTTAAAGTTAAAGTCTTCGACTAATGTTCTAACGACAGACAGCTGACCTCAGCAGACAACCAAACTCAGCAGTGATTGATAATAGTCAATACAGCACAATAATACGAGCCCTAAAAGTGACAACATATGTTAAGCTCTTGCTATAATGTTTGAACTAAGAAACGACGCCAGCTCAAACTGCACAATCTAACTAAGCACACTTTTGTGAAAGGGTACAAACTTGGCAAATTCCTCAATGAACTCACCACCAGCCTTCAGAAAAATTACAATACCCCAGCGCAGCCGGTTACAATTTTTCCAATTTTTCTCTAACTAGATTGTCAGTACCAAACAACTACTGCTTTTTTGCAACACGGTAGCAAAAGCTGACATTTTTGGACTCTTCACAACGAAAACATTTTGAAATTACACCTAACTACATGTTTCACGCGATTATTGCATACCGAAACCTACAAACACATCAATGGCATTTGCACTCTTCCATTTTTTAAGGTTCATTGCCCAGCTCTTTATCCAATCTGATACTGAAAAAAAATTTCGTTGAAACCAACAGCGAACTTGAGTAACTTCGCCAAGAAGAGCAAAAATCGTAGTTCTCTGGGTTCTTTTTTAGGCAACTTCTTAGTCCAATACTAACCTGAATCCTGATTTCTTTCTGGCCTCCAAAAACTTTTGGAAATTTTGAAAAGCAAGGTTACTGTGAGATGAAGTATAATCTATATCTTCTAGTACTGGTTTGAATAGTAAAACTGGTTCAGGTCTATTATAAGCATCAAGGAGTTAATTTTGCAATGTGACAATAAATATTTTGTTTCCACGGTAGATACGGTAGATTATCTCGAGTTGTGAAAAGGCAGAATTTCATAAAATTTTTGGCAATTTGTTGACAATTTTTTCAGGCAAAAAAATTACATTTCCGAGCTCTTCCTCCACAATTTAAAAGCCCTACCCTAACAAAGGTACATTTTCAGGTACTTAATAGAAATATTTCAAGTTTAGTGTATATTTGCGTCAAAAACACCTTCAGAAAAAATTGTTTCCGTCATCCAAAAAAACCAAAAGAAGCTTTATGGGTATCGGGCGTGGGCGGCGGGGGGGGGGGGGGGGTTTGGCAATTTGCCAGCGGAAAATTGATTTGATAATTGAAAATTGTTTCTGGAGTGTTTGAGAATAGCCTTGCAATTTTTTCATCTTTCAGGCAGTTTTCTTGTTTTTTGTTTTGATCAATGCTTGTACAAACAAATAACTGCCTAGATTTTTTCCATTACAACTTCTTGACTTATGGCCGATTAGCCTCAAAACTTCAAAGCCTCAAACAATGCAACATTTAAGTTTTTGTCTTATTTATTCTGAGCTCTGATTTTTTGAGACTAATTAATTTTTCAATTTTTTGTCTGTTGACTAATCATCCACAATTTCGTACCTTTCAATCAGTTTCCACTTATTCGTTATATGCTCTTGGTAGTATAGCTGTTCCTATAAGTTTTTTCAACCTATAGTACATAGCACATCTGTATTGAACAGCTTTGCTTTTCTTTTTATCTTTTAAAATAGTAATATTTTTTTTCGTTTTATCATCAATCGAAGTAAGTTTGCTTTTTGTGGCCAACATGTTAGTTTGTTTATAGCATGTTGATGTCTACCTAATAACTCACTGATTCCAGATTTTCTACAGTTTCTATTACATGTGTCTGCATACAAGACAGTTTTTTTTTGTATTACCAAAACCTTCCTAATACTTTCATTATTTTGACAGTGCAGTCTCGTGCAAAATTAGATTGAATTCTACTTTCCTCCCATTTCAATATTGTAATCACAAATAATGAAGAGACACGGGCCCATAATGAATCCCTTCTTGTGGTGCTCCATAAGTTACTTTTTTTGTTTTAGGTTTTTCTAGTTGCAACGTATTGCTGATGATTTTGTAAGCTGGATTCTGAAAACACTAAAACAGGTCAATCAAATCAAATGTCTGAAATTTTTCGGATAAAACCTTGTAGTCAACTATATCATAGTCTTTTTTTAAAACCCCTTGAGTTTGCATTCCCACATCGTTGCCTTAGATGCCACATTGTCACTCTTTTTTGATCTACAACCAAATTAGCAATTTTGTAAAGACAATCGCTTTGTGAGATTTTCATTCATAAAACTATAAATTGCCCGCTCAAATAAGATTTCATTAATTGCAAGAACTTTAAACGTAATAGAAGCTGCCATTTAAAAGCTCCTCAAAAACGCGCCACTTTTTTAAGGCTCAAAAGTTGGCCCTAATACAGTCTCTTAAATGCAACCCCGCACTGACAAAAATGGTTTTGGATCGATTTAAATTGTTTTTAAATTGATTTTAAATCAATCCAAATTGATTAACAAAGTACATTTTACGAACTTAAATGGATTTTAAATCGGTTTATTTCGATCTTTTTGAAAATTTTGGATCATTTGAAGTGTCTAAAAAATCAGTTTAAATCAATTTGGATGGTTTTTCAGACTCACTGAAACCACTATTTTTGCTAACACGGCAAAAAAAACATACTCTTTAGAAAAAAAAATTTAATTTTTTTTTCTCGGTTTTTTGAATAAAAACAAACGTACCAGATGATTTAGAATTCAATAATCTAATAAGTTAATAAAGATAAATGAATAAATGCTATTAAAATTTGAAACTGACGAAACTCGAATGAAAAAAAAATCGATTTAAAATGATTTAAATCCGTTTTTGGATCAATTTTTGTAGCAAGGATTTACAATCAATTTAAATCGATTTTAAATCGATCCAAATCAATCTTTATCTTTTTTATGAAATCTTTTTGTGTTTTTGTTATACTAAAATTGATCTAAATTTTCAACATACTTTTTTCATACTAAAATCGATCCTAATCCATTTTTGTCAGTGCGGGACGGCAAAACCTGCAGAACGCAATTCAAGAGGATATGAACTGTCACATCGCAACGCCCCTTGGTTTTTGACAATGAAGCCGCCTACTCTCTCAAAGTGCCTGCAACTTTCTTTTCTTGTTAATAATGGGTGATGGCGATGAGCAGAATCGCAGTAAAGAATAATAAAAAATGATGGTTCATCGTAAACATCGTACTGCTTTTGCTTGGTATTTCAGTGGATAAAACGTAAAATAAATTTTGATAATAGAAAAGATTGGGAGTTCAAAAAAGCCTCTAATAGCTCTGGGTGCCGATATTAACATCCTATCTACGTGGTCGCTCCACAAAAAAGTCGAAAAACAGGATCAAAACAGAAATGTGGTTTTCTGCTACGTCATGAACATACCTGTAAAACGTAGTCATAAGAGAGCTACAGCCAAAAATGTGTACAAAACAACGGGAAACAACGCATTTGATTGCAATTACGGCAACAACTTGCACTCAATTGAACACGAAATTGAACCATTTTCTTTTACCAAATGGGAACTAATTGCCCAATAAAATAAAATTGTTTTGATTTCCTTTTAAATGAACATTCTATACGCCCTGATTGTTTCTGTGAAAGCTCAAGAATGTTATATGCCGCGAAGAAAGGTGTAAGAGAAATTTTGTTACACGAATTGGTACCGCACATAGTTGTGATGAATTAATACTGTAGACATTCTGCCAGCTCTTGTCCACGCAGTTTTGTAGCGATCATCAGTCATCGTCCTCTTTCATTGCCCAGCCTTATTTTGGACAATTTCAATGAACTTCAAACCATTCGGTTTTGTTGCCTCACTGATGTTTAAAACGGCATGGACTTTGCCTCCGCAATTGCGCACTTTATCGACTCGACTGCTTTCAACACGTTTTAGAGCTGTATCAAAATTTCGGCTGCTGGCGGCTTAAAAAACTCTCCGGATATGACCTCATCCACTAGTACGATAGTTTTCTACTTAATACTAACGTCGTCTAGTAAATAAGCTGCACTTTTCAGTGATTCTTTGCTCTTTCACATATTCATGGCCTGTGAGTTCTTCTGTAAACTGATCAAAAAACGAACACTTTTGTTAACATCAAGACATCAACCTAGAATTTATCTCAATATAGTGAAAAAGTAAATCTATACCATTTCTTTTCCACTCCTCTCACGACTTAAAATGTCTCATTTCTGTTGGAAAAATTTGTTTAGCCTGCCATTGTCATACTTTGCCAATTTTGCATGCATATAATATAACTATTGTAAATGTATTTGTTTTTCATATCTTGGTTTCTAACATTTTAGTCATACTACCTTGTAAAACAATTATGAAAACCGTAAATATTGGGAGCCCAATAAAGCTTCTAATAACTCTGGGTACCGATATTAACATCCTACCTACGTGGTCGCTCTACAAATGCCGCTAAAAATGTTGACAAACAGGATCAAATTAGAAAAATAAAAAAGCAAATAATGAAAAATGTTCCAGATATTTTGAAGCTTGTGTCCGAAACAATGAAAACTGAGTCAGACGAATGCAATTTTTCCAGAAAACTATGACTTGTTATCTCAAGCATTTTCAACAATAAAAAACGAATTTTAACTACTTCAAAAGATGAAAATAAGCGTCTACTTCAATAAGTATGAACGTTAGTGTTTCATTGAACGTAAAACTTTCAATCTTTTTCAACGCATCAAACTTTCAACGCCCATAATTTCCACCATAAAAAGACTTTCAACACATAAAATTCTAGATCTCCCTCTATTCACCTATCAGATATTCAAGATTCGGTTTAGTTCACTTTCCCAAACTCTCTTTTACTGTCCCATTTTTCTTGTCTCTCATTTATATGATTTCATATTGCCTTGAATTAAAGATCTAGCCCGGTGTATTATAGAGCACATGTTTTTGGAGCCTTCACTTTTTCATTTTTGTTTAGTTTTGCTTTATCATGGTATTTAATTTATCCATCAAATAAAAAAGTGTTATCGTTATTTTCTGCATTAGAACAATTTTTTTGGTCACTCCAAACTGTCGATATACTAGCTTTTTTTGTTGCAAAAGCTCCAATTTTCCTGACACTTTTTAAGTTTCGGGTTTCTGTTAAGGCTTAAACAAGCCTGTAAAACGTAGTCTTAAGAAAACTACAGCCAAAAATACGCACGAAACACGGGATACAGCATTTGATTGCAATTACGACAACAACTTGCTCTCAATTGAACACAAAATCGAATTTTTCGCTCCTACCAAAAAGAAACTAGTTGCCAACAATGGTATAAGAATTGTGATTCCCAGCTTCATAAGCATTTTAGACTCCCTAAATGTTTGCGTGAGAAGAAAAACACCTTTGCACATGAATGGCATGAATTTGAACAATAAAAACATAACTGGACCGTCTCATTAAAAAAAACTCGCAACTACATAAATTTGCAGCTAAACTACAACTTCATCAGTTTTGTCACGATTAAACAGCAGCTTGTCTACGCTCAATGCGATTCGCACTTCCATTAACAATGAAATTACCCGTCAAACCCCTAAATCGCTCTCTTCAATGACCCAACAGAACAACGCCGAAGTAGATCAATTTCATAGCGAGCAGCTAGCACGACAGCAGACTTCACCACGTTGCAGCCCGCTTTCGCTGTCACCAACCTTCTTGTCACTCTTTTCCGGAGCACCAGGGCCAACATCATGAACAGTAAGCAAGCAGGTTTCATCAATGACAAACCTGTACGATATCTTATTTGATACCCCATAGGATGCACGAAATCTCTTTTCTTCTCCCCATCAACCAGCTAGTGGAACTAAACTACACCGCAGCCAATTTCGGAACATCAAATCAATCACGCAGCTCAATGTCGACATGTCAGAAATTTTGAACCGGACCCAGAAGCTTAACCTTAGACTTCAACTCCAACTCAACAACACACTAACGGAAGCCACAGCGCCGCTACAACTGAATTTTTCAGCACAAATTTTTATCTTCAGCAACTCCCTTAATTGAAATTCAAGTCCAAGTAGTTTGACAGTCATCATTATCATATACCAAAAACAGACTATGCTCATGCACAAGTCAACATCTTCATGGAACTCACCTCTATACATCCAAACCCCCCTCATGGCAACTTCCAGGTATCAAGTCATCTGTCGACACTTACTAACCTCGTTTTGGAATAGTTTCACAATCAGCAATCAGCAATCAGTACAACCAATTTTCGATAAACTTTATGTGAGAATTAAACATTGGAACTATCGCAGATACTTATGCGACCACCTCAATAAACACATATGAACGCGTGTCGATACAGATGGACAATCAACTGAACAATTATGTAAACAGTAACAGAACCATTCTTGAACAATTTAATCAACAGCCGTCAGCACTAGCCAAATCAACTGACCCGTTCCATATTCAACCAAAAATTCTATCCTCAGAATGGATCTCAACAGACAGCATAACAGAAAATACCCGTTTCATTTGAAACCTTAAATGTAATGCGCTTCCAAATAGCTTTAGAGTGCAACAAAGACATCCGGAAAATCAGTTCCAATGGTCAAGCCAATTGTGATCGATAAAAACATGGTACAATGTTTATATTGGATCGGGCTATTCAATGCAACAATCGACAATACGGGCATGTCCCGCCCGGAGAATATGACCGAACAACAAATACTAATCCACAGAGATGCAAAACCACTGATTCGTGTGTACGGATAAAACGAATCCAGGTACAAACCCTTACTCCAACGCCAGAAAAACGACAATGGAAACCCGACGAACACAGTGAAAAATTTCTTCACGTCTCGACATAATCACTAGTTCAACTCTAAGATACAACAAAATCAAGAAAAACCTCATCATTTTAGAAATCCACTGACGCAGAACTTGGCTGATACAATTACAATATTTGATTCCATATCAAAATCCAAACTACAACGAACGTTCTGACAGTTTAAAAAAAGTTACCGCAACCTTGCTCAATCAAATGAAATTGTGACAAATTTCAACAAAACAGGTAGCCTTCACTCTTTGACCTAAGCACATGCTTCATCGACTACGCTGTAATTCACAAAATAAATATTAGCAACAATTAACGACGATCTTCAGCCATTTGAAAATTTAATCAAACTACTGGCCGAACAGACAACGCAAACTACAGCAACATCAGTCTGGGCGCAAGAGGTCTCAAAAAGGTTATTCCTCGGAAATACCAAACTGCCTCTACCTAAGAAAAAATTCGCAATTCCTAGCGTCCAATCCCAAGGACCAACTACCGCATGTCAAAGGTCTTTAACTTTGCTTCAACTTTCTCACACCCCAAAAACTTGCCAACTACCAATCAAAGCAGACTTGTTGGGTAGATGGATGCAACCAAAAACATAACACTGCATTACAATGCGAAAAATATCATTGTTTAATTTTGATGGATGCAGTAAAAAACATCACACTCCACTACACAAAAGCGAAAATGTCACATTGTACAAATCTTGATTTCGACAGAAAATTCGCAATTTTTTATTGCTCCTCAATTCCAATGAGGTCTGAAGTTTACATTTCAACCCGTTTCAGCGAAACCATATTTTGACACAGTCTAGTGCTATGGACCACAAAACATCAATATCAACTTAACGACATTAACGCCAACTTAGATGGAACTTATTGAATTTACCTGCTAATGATATTAACACCTTCAACAATTTCTTATCACAGCAGTACCTTCAAAGGAAATGGACTCAACATCGCCAAATTAGTGAAATCAACATAAGCTATCGCATCAAGACAGAAAACTTTGATTGTTGAGCTGCAGAGTTATCAAAAAAACGTCTGCGAGGATATTTGATGTAAAAAGTTGAATTTGCTCAACTTTAACTTTTAAGATGACTGATTTGAGATTCTCCTACGTCAATTCGCTTGTGGCCCCTAAAAAGCTACTTTTAGCTGAGTTCGCGATGATGTACTGCAGAATTTTCATGCATCAGGTGGTTTTCTTATTCAATCAGTTTTCTTCTTTTTAACAAAAATTTTTTGACATTATTTTTTTTATACCATCTGAAGCTATTGTTGACCTGAGCACAAATTAAAAACAGTTTTTTACCTGTGAATATTTTTTGGAGATTTATGAGGGCTCAAATTTTGATAATTTAGGTAATTTAGAGCAATTGGTGAGCAAAATATTGTGTTCTAATAGCGGAGGTAAGCGGTGGAATAAATCAATTCAAAGTGAACTGATACAGGCAGGTCATTTGCTCTGAATATTTGAGCTCCGTTAGGATGGTTTCTCTGAGAATTTAACCAAATTTGGCGACCCTAAGACCATTCACTTCACATCGGACGGTTGTATTGTTCCATCAGGTAGATCGAACGATGAAGTTGGACACCGACTGATTTCAAACAAACCGATGCAACCTCTCAGCAGACAACAAGAAAAACCTTACAAATTAAAAAATTCAACACTTTGCGTACCCAATGAACACTACGAAATTGCAATGCTTTAAAAGAGCCAGCGAAATTTGCCAAACAACCGATGGCTTGCCAAACAACCGATTCATCATCTGTTTAGACAAACCAGTAAAAAACTCGACATGAAATTTTTTTTGTCTCGCCTCCCATTACGAAAAGCCAGGGTGCCAAAGGCAACGCCGACAAACTACCAAATTTGGGGCAAATCACGTATAAAATCCTCTCAATGGACGCCCTCTAGAAATCTGTATCAACGCCTGCCTAAGCCAGTAGATTGATATAAGCCCTTCAAACAATGTTCAGCTGCGTGGATTTAAAATTGTCAAGGAATTCGGAGCAATTTCTATGAACTGCCAAAGAAAATCACTTAGGAAACAGTGAGAGCGGCACTTCAGACGATATTTCTATCAGAAAATTTCTGAGAGCAGGTGGAAGCGTGACGTAGAAGTTTTTATCGTTGAAGCAGAGAACTTCTCTTCGATGGACAAAAAGGACCTCATCCAGTGCTGAAGACTGAAGTTTGTTTCTTCGACCCTTGGTCGGATTGGATTGAAAATGCCATTGACAATACATAACTGAAATCACTTCAACGTGCCTTGACCACGCAACCTCAGTGGGGCAAAGCCGCTACCTGGAATTTTTCATGGATATCAACGAAGGAGTGACAATCCTAACCACTTCAACGACATAAAATACTGTCTGTCACAAAATACCTCAGAACAGAAAAATTACTCTCGAAAAAAAACTTCATGCTTCAACGACGCCTCAAAGAATGCCCTCATATCAGTTGCGTAGTTCAGGATCACTTATGCCGTCGACACAGTGGAAGACAATTTCATCATCGGGAAATCACAGGTAGCCACCCTGGAAGAAATAACGATAACAAATCTTGAGCTATAAGCCGCCTCAATTGGATCGAAATTTGCGCTCCTTGTCAAAGCATCCAAAAACATCAAGATTGACAGCGCATCACTCTGAAGAGACATTACGAACGTTCTGCACTGTACCAATTCAACAAATCAGCATCACGGGATCTTCATTACCAACCTTGGGTTTGATATCTTTACAAGGTTGGAGATGCCTACCCAGCAAAGACGACCCTGCCGAAAATGAAACAAGTGGATACAAAGCATGCGATATACTTTTGAGGGATCCAAGGACCAGCTTCTTAAGTTGGGTCTACTCATTTAAAGTTAAAGTCTTCGACTAATGTTCTAACGACAGACAGCTGAACTCAGCAGACAACCAAACTCAGCAGTGATTGATAATAGTCAATACAGCACAATAATACGAGCCCTAAAAGTGACAAAATATGTTAAGCTCTTGCTATAATGTTTGAACTAAGAAACGACGCCAGCTCAAACTGCACGATCTAACTAAGCACACTTTTGTGAAAGGGTACAAACTTGGCAAATTCCTCAATGAACTCACCACCAGCCTTCAGAAAAATTACAATACCCCAGCGCAGCCGGTTACAGTTTTTCCAATTTTTCTCTAACTAGATTGACAGTACCAAACAACTACTACTTTTTTGCAACACGGTAGCAAAAGCTGACATTTTTGGACTCTTCACAACGAAAACATTTTGAAATTACACCTAACTACATGTTTCACGCGATTATTGCATACCGAAACCTACAAACACATCAATGGCATTTGCACTCTTCCATTTTTAAGGTTCATTGCCCAGCTCTTTATCCAATCTGATACTGAAAAAAAATTTCGTTGAAACCAACAGCGAACTTGAGTAACTTCGCCAAGAAGAGCAAAAATCGTAGTTCTCTGGGTTCTTTTTTCGGCAACTTCTTAGTCCAAACCTAACCTGAATCCTGATTTCTTTCTGGCCTCCAAAAACTTTTGGAAATTTTGAAAAGCAAGGTTACTGTGAGATGAACTATAATCTATATCTTCTAGTACTGGTTTGAATAGTAAAACTGGTTCAGGTCTATTATAAGCATCAAGGAGTTAATTTTGCAATGTGACAATAATTTATATATGTTTTAATAGTTAGTAAAAAAAACTCACGAGAAAGCAAAAAATCAAAAGAAAGATTAGAGCGAATACATTACGAGGCCAAACTGTGCATTTTGTGCATTGTAAGCGGATTCCGCAACAAGGACGCTCCATTTGTTCTTCTTTTGTTCTTTTCTTTCCTCTGATCGTTCCGACAAAATTTTCACATCTTTAAAGACTTGTCTCTGGAATCCAGGAACATTACAGACACAAAGTTGTGCTTCTATCCAGTGCACAGCTTGGCCTCGTAATATAGAATAGAATCGATATGGCTTTAATAGACATCAGCAGTGCTGAACTAACTTTCCTTTCTGGATTAAATGTATGAATTCAAAGACAAAAAATCAAGGAACCATTTATTAGTGCAATATTTTGATTTA
>NC_087067.1:36406887-36533647 GCF_963678635.1 Symsagittifera roscoffensis | reverse complement strand
GTGCCTTCTATCACAGAGATAAAATTTGTCTGGGTGTAAACTCTTCCGACAAGATTCAGCGAAACAAATACTCAATAAAATCAAAACTTTTTAACAAAATCAAAACGAGGATACCCCACCAGCTGAGATAGTACAAATGGTCTCTACAAGTCCACCATGTTCCCGACCCCTCGCCCGACTTAATCGGTTACAATCTGTAAGAAGCCAAGCCAAAGGACAATAGTTTGACCTCCTAGAACACCTTTTCAGTTGATCACCATCTTCATCGAAAAGCGTAGGAAGAAACGTCATACTAAACGAGAATTCCTGCCCAGAACAACAGAGGGAGTAGTCTCCTTTCAGGTCAAAATCGTCAGAAAACAGCTGCGCCCAGAAAACAGCTGCGATTATCGTGAACATTAAAACTTGATCTGAAAATTAAAAACATTAGAAAAACATCATAGTATTCACCAAATCAAATATGGGTCGGATTGGCAGCAGGCATGAAAGATGAATTTATTCAACAAAAAAGACTTTTAGATTTTATTCTAAGATACATTATCCAACTCCCCCATTACAATACGATGCAAATTAAACAAATTTACGAAGTCTTTTTTGTTGAGTTGAGTCATTTTTCATACCTGCTGCTCATCCCGCCAATTCAAATCAAATTTATTATTTCGAGTTCTGATGGGATTGAGAATGATGTAAGAACAAGACACGTAACAAAACTTGAAGTTCAGTTCGAAATTTACTTAAAAGCTTGTTTTGCTGCTAAAAATCTTATATTTCCATGCTCAGGCAACTAAGAATTTGAAAAAGTTGACGTCGCACATTTTTGTGTTTTTGATCGAATTTTTATATCCATTTTGTTTATATTATAATCTATTATAATCTATTATAATCTATTATAATCTATTATAATTCCAACATAATGGTCATAAAAGTAAAGCTTTTTAATGGATTGTTTTCTCCATATAATCGATTATTTTACTCTGCGACCACAAAATCACCAGATAATTGATTATTAAAAGAATAATTTTTGGTTCGACCACAAAATCGCCAGATAATAGATAATAATCGGAGAAACTTCGGTGCGGGAAGGACTCTCCGGCAACGGTCATTACTGCGAAAAAAAACGGAAAAAAAGTTTTAAAATTGCTCTCGCTTTATGTAATTTTTGTCGTTTTTGAAATTAAAAAAATATCATTTGATTTTAAAGGAGTGTTCGCGAGGGGTGACGTTTGTTTCTGGTTAAAAAAAGGAACTCAAAGTTTCCCTAATTTTTTGTGTTCGGAGGGTCACGCAGATTGTATATAAACGAATTTTTTTAGAATACAATTACGAAATATCGCACAACAATTTCGACATTGCTTTTTTTCTTGTTTTGGGAGTTTTTTTTTTTAAAAATTAAACCTCAGATTATGCTTGTTTTTAGTTTTTTGACAAAATTTTTGTTTTTATGCACGGAAACTAGACTAAAAAAATTGGAACTGAACATCCAAAAATTACTTTATAATATTTTGATGACCATATGAGTCAAAACTTTTTATCCGAAAACAAATCAAAAATGCGTTTATCCAAAAACAAAATCAAAAATGCTCAAAATCAAAATATGTTTTTTTTACTGGTTCTTTTTTGCCTTCTTTATGAATTTTGTAAACTTATTCCGTTTTAAAAACTCTCAAAAATTGGAGCATCGGCTACTCACTGTATTTGTCCAGATTTTCCTAGGCTAATCTCCCATTTACAACGATTTATGTTAGAGAGCGCACACATTCGGTCTATTTAAATCATTTAGCAATTATGATTTGGGCTATTCAAAGCAGAAAAACACAAAGACAGCAAACTGAAGTTCGGCCAGTCAACAACAAAAAAAAGATCGCCTCAAAAAGCCGCATGCGATTCATGTAAAAACAAGTAAATTAATTGCCCATTTTTCCGCACATTAATTTGGTATAGTTTTTAAGTATTGTGAATAAAAGATTTTATTGGAGAACTTCTCAACAACTAAAAATGGCAAGAAACGGCAAGAAAAACAGGCAACAATTACGTATTTTACATTTATATGTAGATACATAACTGAGCAGACTAATTTTTTTGATGCCAAATTCTTTCTTCCTGTATTTGTTATACTTTTTTTAAAAAGTTATGGACACTGTGATGGAAAAGGGAATGGATGAAATTGATCGGTGATGGTTGAGTTTGAGCTCCAAAAACATTTAATGAATCGCTTAATTAAGAGCAAAGAAGACTCTAAATGCGGGCCAATTTTAGCGGGCAAATTAACTAATATTTTTCAGCAGTTTTTGAATTTTCACGAGTAAGTTGATGCAACTTTTTTTTAGTTTTTGAGTGTTTCTTTTATATATTTTTAATGAAAATACTAAAATCACAGCGTAACAATTTTTTCACCACTTTTGTCTCAGAAAATCAATGGTTCATTTTAATATCAACACTTATAGAACGCAATTTCGGAAAAACACGAGCAAACATTCCTATGAGCAACCATGGCTCAGAGAAATGTAATGCTGATGCAAAAATTAATTTTTTGAGCTTAAAAAATTTGTGCCCACGTAAAGATAGTTTTTCATAATGCTCACCAGTTTTTGTATAGTTCTCTTTCAGGGAAACCTTGCTTAGTTTTTTCTCGACTTCCCGTCTCAAATGCTTTTTGATAGCCACAACTGAGTGCTTGTCGTGGTGCGTTTCCAAGCAATCGTCGCACATTTCTTTTTCGCACTCCTTACACCAAAAAGACACTGAGTTGTCGCATAAACATTGAGAGCAAACTGGAGGTTTAAATGACGAAGCGTTTTGGAGATCTTCCATTTTTTTCCGAAGCTCATCAATCTCTTTCTGATAGGCGCCAATTTCCGATGAGTAGCCTTCCAAGTGCTCTCGAATTCCGAATAAAGGTTTCACATCTTCGATATTCATTCGGTATTCTGTGCTGCATATTGCTTATTTAAGTAACCCACCAGGTTTCTTCAGAGCTCCCAAACAATTTTTTGATGAACCACAAAAAGAATGTCCACAAGGTAATGCGCGAGGATCAACTAAAAGCTCCGTGCATATAGAACAGTTTGGTGCATCACTTTCCGTTTGTTTTATTGATATGCCTGCAGTGGCCATGTTTAAGATCCACAACTGTTATTAACCAATTTAATTTTTGAAAAAAAAATAATCGAAAAGTTTATTTTTGAACCTATTTTCGGAATATACATATAATCTATACAATTTCTAAGAAATAATCAGGTTTTTGCTTTTGTAAATACTGATCTCAAGTTCATTTAACTTCAAATTTGTGTTTAATAAGTAATTTTGTTACCTTTAAAATGAACTTATATCTAAAATTAGTAACTAATTCGGGACCTGAAATATGCGCCAAAATTTTGCGCAATCATTTTTTAAAAATCGAACAGAATTTTTGAATTAAAATAATAGAAACGCAAATAAAAAAAGTTGCAGCAAACTGGAACCTGATCTAAACTACATATTATGATTGGATAAATTAGATATTTTACCAATGTAAAGTATTTAATATTAACCAATCATGATCCATCTAACTAACAATCCACTTATTTGTAAGTGCTGAAATTACTTGTAATTTCAGCACCAGAGAGATTTGAATTTAACTTAGAAATTAGTTGAACTCTCCCGAGTACTTCAGCAGCCGCAATAAACCAGTATACCCTAGATCTATTGAGCCTAGCAGAGACTAGTTAAACAACCTGAGACTAGATAGTATAAGAGTAAGATTAGGATCGGTATTAGACTAAGAAGTTGCACGAATCTATCCGGCCGAAAATAAGATAGCGTGACGAGCAGACGGTGTACCCTATCCGAAATTACTCTTTGAGTTATACCCATCGGACCTTAACTCATCTGGTGCGACCATAAGTCTCGAACAAGACCTTAATAGCTTAGCATTAACCAATAATAGATTAGAAATTAGACAAAACATTTACAAAATGTTATACGACAATAATTTAATCGAAATGTCTCTACGACTCAATAGATCAGAGCCAATATTCCGAACGATAACAGAACTACCCGGAATTGGAAGAAGACCTCGAACCAGAGACGACATACGACAAAGCAGAAACTTACCATATAGTTATATGATAGTTCGGCAAAAGCCAGAACAAACTTTTGTATTTAGAATACTACTAGCATTGAATTTAGATTTTCATTTGCAAACATAAAATTTTGAAGTCAATCTTCAAAATCATTTCAGGCGCTAAACAAAATTATTAATATACAATAACGATTGATAAAAAGATCTCAGATCGTTTTCCAAAATTCTGCAGTAATATACAAAACATGTTTGAAAAATATTTATTGAAAAATCAAAATAAAAATTAGTAGCATGACAATAAATGATTAGTAATTATAAATCATCCTGTTGTTCCAGCTTCATCGCCTAAACATAACAGCAATCTTAAGCTCACTAATATCATAAAAATACTAAATCTATTCTTTACACAAATTTAAAACATTTTAAACTTAAACTCACTTAATTTTAAAATCAGATCATCAAGGCTTATCCTTGGATCTTAAATCATTTTCTATTTAATTAAATTTAAAAATTGATCATCAAGGCCTATCCTTGGATCAAAAAGAACAACTTTGTTCTCCCCCACACACTTAAACGAGTGTCTAACGACCTCAAACGTCGATTCACTATCCAACCCTTTCTAAAAACCCAGGACTAATAGAAATTTTTGAACAAAACTAATCATTCAAATTAGGATAAACAGTGAAGAACTTCGGTTATTCATCCTTCACTTGATCCCCCCTCTTACCAGACCCAGGATAAATCTTAGACTTAGTAAGTTTAAAATAGTATCTAACGAACTACTCGCGTTCTAATTATACCTGAACCCTGTGGATCGATTTACTATTCTCCAACCCTGAACACAATCACTACCCTTAAGTAAGATTAAGTAAGTTAACACCTTAGCTTATACTAGCCACGAGAAAGTATAAAATCATTCTTCGGAATCGATATACTTTTCTCCCCAACCCTGAACAAATAGACCCAGGTTAGGCTAACAAAAAAATCGTAAGGACTAACAGTTTAAGCAAATAGAAATCATTTAACAACCTTTTGCATCCGTCATCCTAAACCTTATGTCATTTAAAAACCTAGGAAATAAACAAACAATCGTTTTACACAATTGTGAAATAAATAACAAAAAATACGATCTTGTAATCACACCTCATACACAAACAGTTGGATACATTAGAACAAAACGACAAACATTAAAGAGAAAAATAATAACTAAACAAAGACAAATAACACGAAAAAGATTTTCAAAAAATCGAAACGCATTTTCAGAATCAGAAACCAACAGTTTAGACGAACTTTATAAACTAAAAGAATCAATAGATAAAAATTGCCCAATTCACGATCAATTATATTTCTCTGACTCAGAAACAACTTCAAATTCATCAAAAAGAGGAAAAAGAAGAATAAAAAAGCAGTATAAACACAAACCAGTACATTTATACAATTGGAATCAACCAATTAGACACATTGATAATTACATATTAACAGTCATCGAACGAAAAAATGAGCTCAACGCACACCCCAGGTGAAGAAAGTCCAGATGATGATGATATTTTCCCCTTTATCGTAGATGCAACCACTGATAGAGGACAGCATATATTCTGCAAAAATTTACTCTTAAATTTGTTTGAACCCGGAATCAGTCCATGTAAAACAGAGTTCCCAGATGTAAAAATCAAAAGACAAATTATCGATCATTATCTAAAAGATATATGTAACCTAACACAACAATACGGAATCTACTCCATAGAATTCAGCTCACCAAACCAGAATCACAGTAAATATATAATTCAAACAGACGACCTTGATTTAGAATTCTCAAAAATATTCTCAGAATATATAAAAAGCATCCAATATCATAACTCACAAAGAGCAAACTCCATATTCACCAATGAAGTTTTTGCGATAATATATAGTTATATCTCGATATTAGAAAACGAAATCCAGATACCAAATGTCTCACCGACAGAAACATCTAAACATATAAGAGTACGACATGAAATCACACTACTCTCTAGTTTTCTAAATATAATTAAAGAAAATTTCACGAAAGATGAAGTTTCACAACATACAAAACACGACTTACAAAAAATCTTGGCATGGTTCATAATAGATTATTTCACACATAATATTGATTTAATTTCACAAGCAAGAAAAAATTTTAGATCCCAAAACTCAAACGATTATACTGCCATCGCAGAACAATCAGACTATGTTTGGGACCCCGAATGGTCTCATCCCGCATTCATAAACTTCCCACAATCAATCTCAAGTCAAGCAATAAGTACGATATCTTATGTAAGAGATTATGTACGAGTAATACCATTAACCATTGATGCAACACCATTAAACTATAATACATTTTTACCCGATATGCAAAATAATAGTTTAAACTCTACAGTCATACACAATGAAAACCTCAATGGAACTAGGAATCTTACTCAACAAGATATCCAGACACCATCACACTTCATAAATGAAGAAATCGTACACACAACAACTACACAACAAAGTATTTCACCAATACGTCCAAACTTAACAACACCAAGAAATACAAATTCTTCACAAACACAGGTAACATTACAATTAACCGTTAAACCTTCGGTTGCTCCAAAATATTCACACATGGATTACCCAACATACAGACCCATGACAATACCGCCAAAAACACGCAAAACGTTCACTAGAAACAACTTTGCAGACCATAATTATAATTACACACATCCATCAAAAACAAATTATCAACCACGAAAAAATTTTAGTAATTATACAAGATCTCGAAACTGGGATAACCCAATGGCACCACCTAATTCAGTAAATTTCCAAACAAATTTACATCCTCCACAGGATCGTAGTGAAAACTATCCATTTTTTCAACAAAATAAAAATAAAAAACAAACATCTTATCAAATGGATTACTTATCCTCAGATGATGATTTCTTACAACCAGATATATTTACACCCTATAATCAAGAATATCGTGGACAAGGAATACAGAAACCACATACATATCATAGAATTTTTTCTCCACAACCAATAGATACACAAATTCAACAACCAATTCAACAACAAAACCCAATTAATAAATCTTTTCAACCAATTCAGCAACAAAACCCAATGATTGCAAACTCGTACCAACCAGCACAAATGCAAAATGAAATACCACTCCCATATTATCTTCAACAACACGAAATAACAAGAAATCAACTTTCAAATTTTTCTCAAATGCCAAATGCAGCAGAATCATTACAAATGACAATGAATCCATACCTTATGGGTGGATCATCAATAACATCAAATAAACCTTTAATGGTATTCACAGGAACAGACCCTGAATATTCTGTAGAAGACTATTTAAATGCAGTCACAGCAAATTTGATTTTAAATATAGGACCTGAACCAATTAATACGCCACTACATCAAAACTGGATACATCGACGCACAGCGTTAATACAAACAACTCTAGATGGCGCAGCCCAAAAATGGTTTTCAGTATTGCCTATAGAAATAAAATCAAATTGGAAAAGATTTACACAAGAATTTTCAAAAATGTTTGACTCCGAAAGAAACAAACAACAACAAAGAGTTTTATGTAGTGAAATTCGCAGATTACCAAACGAAACCATCAAGCAATTAGCAGTACGAATCGAAACACTAGTTCGAAAAGCATATTCATTAAATACACATGACTATAAAAACACAAAGATGACAGAAATCTTAATGATGACCTTAACACCACAATTAAGGAAAATAGCAATAAAAAAGAGAGCATCCCATCCTTCGTCAATTCGAGAACCCGATTTAGATTTTCGAAAACTAGTAGACAAACTAGAACAAGCAGAAATCACAATGAAACTCGAAGAAACGGAAAATCTGAAATTACAATACGTTAACAGAATTGAAACAGCTTCCACAAATATAAACAATATACAAGAATCAGATACAGATCTCGTTGAAAAAATCACTGAAATACTCAATATTTACGAAAAACACCCAAACTTTAAAGGCAAACCATCTTTCAAAAAATGGTGTAATTATTGCCGACGATACGGACATAGTATTTCTGAATGTAGACAAAAACAGCAAGACAATCAAAATAAACCTCAAAAATATAAAGAACCAAATAAATCATTCTATCAATACATGAAAAAAGATCAAAATCTACCGAACAAAACAGTCTACAGCAACAACAGTTCAGGAAAACCACTCCCGAACAATACAAACTATACAAGAAATCAATCACCATATAACTCAAGTTATAGAGGAAGATCACCAGAACGAAGAAACACGCATAATTCATCACAAAATCACTACAATAGACCAAATAGTCGAAATAACTACTCCAGATCACATTCGAATACACAACGATTTGTTTCTAGATCTAATTCCCAATCAAGAAATAATTATTATCCAAACAATCAATCACGAAATTCATCATACAATAGGAATAGAAACTACTCAAATAATCGGAATAGAAGTTATTCAAACAACCGAAACCAGAATTACCCGAACAATCAATCAAGGAATAACTCATATAATAGATCGAACTATAACAGACCAAACAATAATTACCAAAACAGATCGCGAAATAATTCACAAAATCGACACTCAAGTTATAATAATCGTTATAGAAATTATTCCCAATCACCACACCGGAATAATAATAACTATAATAATTCTAATAATCGCCACAGAAGTAGTACACCTAAACATCAAAGACATATTAATCAAGTACAATCTAATCCAAAAACAACATCAGACCCTCCAGGTATTGATGACACAGTAACTGATACGTTATAACTCAACCAAATAAACTGTGGATCATCAGATTCAGAAAGCGATGTAGAAAACACTCTCTCCATCAACATGATAAAAGTCGAAAATGACTATGAACCTGTTATATATGAAGAACCTTTTTCATCACACATATATGAGAATCAATCAGAACTCCTTCACAATTATTATATTGAACCCGTCCATTCCATACCGACGACACAAAAAACTAATGAAATTAACACTACAAACCAACCCAAAGAGAAAGAAAAAACAAAATGCTTGAATACAAATCACATCTATCAAAACATACAAAAAGAACAACCCAAAGAAAAAATTTGGACAATACCATTTCTTTTGGAAAGCCCAAAAAGCAAAGAATTTCAACCACCAGATCTTGAAATTGATTTTTTAATTGATTCAGGAGCAGAATCAAATATAATAAACATTCCCACATGGAATGAAATAAAAACCTTACACCCAAAGCTAACACCTCTTGAAACCTCCAGCAAACTAGCAACAGCACAAGGATCAACATTAATAAACTACGGAAAAATTCAATTCTTTCTTCTCCCCACAAGAACAATGGAGCAAAACAAAATTTTAACCAAACCATTTAAACAAATATTCCATATCACTGATATTAAACATAATATCATTGGAATACCATTTATCTCTAAATATATACCAACATTCAACATCTTGAATAGTAAAATATTAATCAAAGATAAATATACAAAAACAAAAGACACATCCCTAACATTTTTTCAAAGATTAAATAAACAACCACCATTTTTTTCAAAATTTTACCCAATATATAACCAACAAAGAAAACACTTGAAACCACTATCAGGAAACATCTATAATTTTTCAATCAAACAAGTTCACCAATATGATAAAAAACAAAACAAACAAAAATTTTATATGTCAGATTTTGAATTCAAACCTATTCATAAATTTTTCAAAATCACAATCTCATCAATAAAATATATGAAAAACTCGAATTCAGATATTATTTCCTTACATGTATACAACAATACACCTTACCAAGTAACATTACCTTTAGGACTTTTAGGCTATTGCGAAACCAACGCTACAATATTACCAATACACGAAAAAGCATATCGTGTAAAAAATATACTCCAATTACTAGATATTTGCCAATCCACAATCCTTAATGAAGAATTATCTATAAATAATATAATAAGTAACGAAAACAGAAATACGGATTATTTCACAAAAACCCCATATTTCAAACCTACATTCAACATAAGTAACTACACAGAGAATCAACAGAAATTTTTAACAATGTTTAATTTCCAACATTCACAAATAACACAAGACGAATTTGAAAAACTAGCAAAACAGCTAATTAAATATTCATCAGTCTATGCAACATCCAAATTTGATGTTGGCAAAATCAGCTCATCACTACATCTCCCATTAAAACCAGACGCAGTTTTCAAAAAACAAAGAGCAAGTAAAGTACCAATTCACTTACACGATAAAGTGAACAGATTACTCGACATTTTAGAACAATACAACATTATATCACCAGTAAACAAAGAGGAACAACCAAAAGGCAACACATTTATCAACCCTGTTATCATTCTAGCCAAAGGAGAATCATTAAAAATTGTTCTCGATGCTAGATACCTCAACTCACTCATAGATGAATCAAAGTGTAATTGGCCCATTGAACCAATACAAGTTATTTTAACAAAAATAAACGGAAAATACTTTACCACCGCCGATATGAATAGTGCATATAATCAAATGCCATTAGATGAACAATCACGACGCTTAACACAATTTGTTATTGGAAATCAACAATACGAATTCAACCGCTTATTCTATGGAATATCCATAGGACCAGCAGCATTTTCAGCTTTTATGAGCAAAATTTTTCGACCACTAATACTCAAGAAAAACGCAATCACCTATTTAGACGATGTTTTTATGCAATCACAAACAAAAGAGGAAATGTTCAATGTTTTAGAACAATATCACCAAATACTTCAGAACAAAAATCTGAAGGCCTCCCCGATAAATCACACTTCTTTTTGACAAAAGTTAAATTCTTAGGGCATAATATAGAAAGAAAAACAATCACTCCATTGAAATCACGTATAGACGCTATTCAAAAACTCCAACCACCAACAAATAAAAAGAAAATCCAAGAATTCCTTGGAATGTTAAACTTTTTAAGCAAATATGTTTATAAAATGCAATTATATCTACGACCATTCTATAACATTCTTAGACAACAAAATAATTTTGAATGGAATATAGAACATCAAGCACGATTTGAAGAAATTAAAAAACTTCTAACTGAACAAATTTCAAACACAATTCCAGATTCAAATCAACCATTTTATGCAATGTGCGATGCTTCGAACTTTGGCATCGGCGCAGCATTATTACAATCACATAATAGTACAAATAAAATGAACCTCATATCAGCAAATTCTCGATTATTCACTCAAGCAGAACTAAGACTCTCAACTCTAATGAGAGAATGTACAGCCATAATATATACACTAACAGAATATGAATTTCTGATACTTGGATCAAAACATCCCACAGTTCTATTCACAGACCGTAAACCAATCATCTTTCTTTTTACACAAAAGTCTAATCCAAACCACCGAGTTTATAGATTTCAACTCATTTTAATGAAATTCCCAAATTTACATATAGTTTGGACCGCAGGAAAAAATCTTGCATTACCAGACACCTTAGGTCGAAATACGCCACCTGAATTACTTACACGAAAAACCACAGTTGAAATACCCAAAAACATAAAATTCTACCTTGCAGAAAATGAAACATCACCCCGATTGGAATGCAAATATGCAGTAAAAACTTACGTTGAACAATCACAAATAAATAATTTACAACATTTCCCACTTTATTTAGATTGTCAAAATAATCACTATGAAGTTGATCTACTTGGAACATCAACTTTTAAACCAATCCCATATTCACAATGGATAAAAAACAACACCCAACAAAAAAGAATAAAACAACACCCGCCTAAAAAAGACCATTTTCCGCTAATTGAAAAAGAAAATCTGACTGATAAAATAAACTTATCAGGACCACAAACAAACGATTCAAAATACACAATAAATCAAGTTTTTGACCTCCATGACCCACTTGACACAATACCCTTATCTAAATTAGAAATCGAAAACAATTTTCTCCCCCCAACAGAAACAATTACAATTTCAACACTGAAACAATATCAAAACCTTGACCCAGTAATTCGACAACTGAAATCATGGCACAAATATAAAACTAAACCTATCAAAGCAGATTCAACTATTCTAGGAAACAAAACACTCCTCAGATATTTTCGAAAATTCAACAATACAACAATTAACGAAAACACAGACCTTCTAGAATACAAACTAAATGAATCTACAGTTCCCTGTCTCCCTTTAAGTATGATTCTTATAGCTTTTAATATTTCACATACACAAAATATTAAAGGACACTCTGGATCAGAAAAAACATATTCAAATTTTATACAAAACTTTTATTTCCCAAATGCACCAATTTGGATAAAAGTACTATGCAATGACTGTATAGTATGTCAACTAAATAAACCTTACCCAAATCAAAAACAAATAGCACAAAAACAAGATTTTAAAGGACAAAGTTTGTACTTTAATCATCGTATCTCATTTGATACCAAAGGACCAATATCACCCTCATCCGAAGGAAACTCCTACATTATGGTAATTGTTGACGCATTTACACATTATGTAGCACTTAACCCAGTACCACATTGTAACGCTTATTACGCTTACACAACACTCTATGAACACTGGATAGCAAAATTCGGACTACCAGAAATTTTAGTTACAGACAACGGTACAGAATTCATAAATAATGAAATCATCACACTATGTCATTTATATAACATTAAACACAAACCACGTACATCTCACGCACCTTGGACAAACGGCTTAGTCGAAGGTATGAACCGTTCATTACAAGAATATCTCAGATGTATCATCAATGGAAATGATACAAGATATACCGAATGGTCAGCAGATGTAAAACTATTTCCCTTAGCATATAATTCACAAATCACGACAACTTTAGGAATGTCACCATATGAAATGGTTTTTAACCAAAAGCCACGCAAACCAATAATGTTTACAGCGAACTCTCATAAAAACGCACAAGGTTATTGTCAACCAAATAAAGACTCAATTTGTTATAACCTACCATTACATACACACGATGAAGATCATTTTCATCACCCACAAATTCTTAAATTAGCCTCCGGTACACACACCGAATGGATTTTAAACAGAGATAAAAAACACAATGAAATTTACCAAAAGGTAACAAAAAAGTTGTTACAAAGGCAAAATATTAATGAACAAATAAATTCACGCTTTACACCAGCCTCCGATTTAAAAATTGGAACATTTGTTTTAATACCCAATTTTAATACTCAAAAAGGAATTTCAAAAAAGTTACAACCCCTTCGTAAAGGACCATACCAAATAATTGCAAAACCCACTGATGTCACATATAAAATCACCGACTCAGATAAAAAAGAAATCATTCAACACCGAAATAACCTATTACCTTATTATCCAAAAGAATACGCACTCCGCGAACTAACTCAATTATATTCTTTTACAGGTTTAAAAGTTATTCAAAATAACCCACATACGGACACCATAACAAAGGAACAAAATGATATTCATCCCGGAAATCAAAATACAAAATCAAACACCACAAAAAACAATACAAAAAATCTCGATCAAAATACATCTCATAAAGAAAGAAAAAATAGAAAAATGACAGAACAAATAATACCCCAAAAACAAATCGACAAATCAGAACATAGAGAGTCTTCACGACTTAGAAATCAACCACGTAAAAATTATAAAGTATTCATCCCACAATCTAAAATATTAAAGAAAGTTGAATTTCAAAAACAACCTTAAATTCTACATTTAAAAATCTTTGCACCTCTGAAACATTTCACACTTTCATTTTTCAAGATAACATGCTGATAAACACGCAGCGATTCTAGTTCAAAATTAGCCAATAGGATTCATCCAATCCGTCACCTTCTATAACTTTAACACAAACAAACTAGATGAAAAATATTAAACTCCAGGCATATCTATAACTATAACTCTACGACCTCCAGGTCAAAAATAAGCAAACCACTCCAACTTGACAACTAAAATAAATATCACCATAATATCATAACCCTCCCTTATCTAATAAACCAAAGATCAACAATATTTCCCCAACTCAGCCCTCAAATACCCCCCAAACAAATATGTTAAATTAGCCTAAAGTAAAAGAACGACCATTTTATTTAGCCTAAAGTATAAAAATCTCAAAAATACCCCAGATCATTTGACAAATGAAAATAAAGACAAGGAAGACCTCCCGATCACCATAAAAATTGCCCCCAACAATTTTTTTACGAAACTCAACCCACTTGTCAAAAAACTAATAAATAATCCGACCACACTTGAAAATTGCCCCAAACAACAAAAAATAATCGATCACGAAGCCATTTCTTAAATGCTCTTCTATCAAACAGTCACTAAAATTATCACAAACCTCAAACAATTTTTTACGATACTTGAAACTTTCATAATATTTCTTTTTGATATCCTTGAATCTTTTCTAATACTCTTAATCATTTTTTGTAATATTTTTTTAATTTTCTACACTATATTCGAAATATTTCTCCAACTTTCAAAAACCCTTGATTATATCCACAGGTACGATTTATAAAATTGTCTAAATGATACGAACTATTTTCAGTAGAACTGATATTTTTCTACTATTTGTAATTTTCATAACATTTCTATCATCCCTCATTTTGACTATATGCAAATGTATAAAGAAAGCAATCATCACATTTGCTCTAGCAACAATCCTCCTAATTCTTTTCTTAGAAGAATACTTTAATAAACATTAACTTTTTCAATAAAAGAATAGACCAAAAAGCTATCAAAAATTGCTACCCAAAAGTCACCAAGTCAGTCTTCACCGACATCATCCCAAGATAACCCAACAACACCTTCAACTACCAATAATCCTCAAACATCTACACGAATTTCCTTTCAAGATAACCCATACACTTTTGAAGAACGACACGCTCGTTTATCAGAACCACTAGAACCAGCTCAACGACAAGCACCTCTAAGCGAACCAACATATAACTTATACCCAACACTACCACAAGAATTAAGTAGAATAAGAAATCCTAGTCAAAACCAAAATACAGTCGAAATAAATAGACAAATTATACATCCTCGACGGAACAGAAATTTTCTAACTCCCCGAGTTCATTTTGATATACCTCAATCCCCATCACAAAACACTCCAGAAAACCCCATTGGTATATTACCAGAAACCCCTACGCTTCTTTCACAACGTAGCACCTCAAGCCTACCATCAGATTACTTAGGTTCAACACCAACATCTGAACAAATACGGGAAAATCCCTTTAACCCCCCAAACCAGGCATCACGACTACCATATTGGACAACACATTCATTTACACAAGGTGAATTAAATTTAGTCAATGATCCAATAGATATTTCTACGGATACAACAACATCCTCATCACTACCAGAAACATTATCACTACCGTCAACACCATCAATAAGCCAGATTTCACCACCACCTTTTAACTTAAATTTTCCAAATAATCTCGACGCCAGATATCGAGAACAATCATCAACAAATATCCCTTTAAGACTAGATTGGAATACATTTACAGCCCCTCCACCATTATTTGGACAACATCCAGAAAGTAATCGCCTCCACAACTGGGCACTTAATAGATTACAATACCGACAAGACATTCACGACGATATCCGTGATCACAATATCCAAATACTCCAACAAAACAGTTTACAATTAAAGTTTGAAATCACAGTTAAATTAAACAACATTACTCAACATCCCTACCCATTAAACCCACCAAACATAACAGCTCAATCACTACCACCACCATTTATAACCACTGAAGTAATATATAAATACGACAGATATACCAAAAACACAATTGGTTACATCACATTTTATAACCCATACTCAGGATTATCATACACATGTATATTCTAAAATTATTAATTTTTCTCCAACTCCTTTTTCTAATAATCTCAAATCAAAACATAAACCCTTCTCCCCGCACAGGACCCCAAGATTTATTAGTAACACATTACGATTGTGAAGAAAACGAACAAAAAACACTACACAAGTATGCAATAAATCAAGTATCACAGTGCGAAACAGAACCCCAAGCCATAGAAACTACAAATGTCATAGCAACACTTTATTCAAAAGCCCGAGCAACTACAGTTATAGGATATAAATTCACAGCAACATTTTCTGAAAAGAAAGTACATTGTTCACAAGTCTCAAACGGAAATAAAAACCGACTTGACCATGAATCATTCTACCAGAGTAATATAGAACGACTTTTACATCTCAATCCCGAAGATTGTAAAAACGAGTTACTCCGACTAAACATAACAAAAAATAAAAACACAGATAGAAATTTAGTATATTTCCAAGTTTTTTCAGATTCTGTACATCAAGCAGAACTTGAAAGATATCAAGGACATATAAAATTAGATGAAAAATACCCATACAACGGCGCACACGGACGATTAACCTATGACATGCACGATAAACACTGGATACCGCACATTGGTATAAATGACCCATCAAACTGCAAAGCAGACACAAAAAATAAAGGATACCAAGAAATAATGTTTTTCGATTGGAAAATACAACTCGAAAAAATACAACTCACACGAGATTTATCAGACAACACAATGATTTATCAAGGAATTAGATTACCTTGTAAAAACGACCAAGGTTATTGCGACCCTACAACCAGAACACAGGCAACAATTGTTTGGTTCCCCGAAGACACATGTACAACATTTCAAGTAGCAAAAATACACGCTCGTATGATAAAATTTCACTAAAAATATTTTATACAATCAATACCATATGAACAAGTAAATCCATTACGAAAAATAAGTTCTAATTTTCGAAACATTCATAATATAGAAAATAAATTAACACGTTTTCAAATATATCAAGAAACAGAACTTGCATGTAAATACAGAAACCCACTTCACAAAACACAATACTCTGAAATATTAGTTGAATACGAAAATGGATTCGACATGACCACTGGAAAAATAAAAGTCGACCCATACGCCACAAGTCATCCCCTAAACGAAGGAACATCATATATACCAGTTAATTTTCAAAAGAATACAGGTCAACCTGGTGGACATTTAAAACCCCAAAACGATCAAAGCACACGTTTACAAGAACTATCACTAATGAATAGTACATATTTTGGTAATATCCACTATGATATTCACTTAGATATGAAACTAGACTACACGATTAGCCAAATTTTTCAAGAAATGTCACTCTCCGAATTAGAAACATTACACCAACTATGCGAATTAGAAAGAACACAAATATTACAATCACTTGCACTAGCAGTATTAAAAATACCCTACGCAGGATATTTACTATCAGGAAATAGATCAAATTTTTTAGACTATGAAGGAAACATCTTATGGTTTTATACTTGTACTAAAAAAGTATCACCACTATACGTTTTTGAAGATAAACGATGTTATAAAAGAATCCCTATCTTTTATAAGAATAAAGTACATTTCGTTGACACATTTTCACGAAGAACCCATTTCTGGGATACCGCAGTTCCATGTGGATCAGAAAATAGCCACAACGTAGTACAACTAAACCCTGATGAAGATAAATATTACCTTCTCACCCCATATCCCACATTAATGCAATCACTCAAAAAATTTTCACCAGAAAGCATTCGCGCTATCGCTCGAAACCCAAATATAGACTTACAATCAATAGGAATATACTCAAAATCAGATATTCAACATCACATTAGAACACAACAATTCCAGGAATTATTAACACAAATGGACACAATACAAAGACAATCAATTGACCAAAACTTACGCAAACTTGCCGAAACCGCAGGATTTGCAGACATCTATACGCAAGACTATAGCGGATATTTTAAAGACATTAAAGATTATATATATCTAAACGGTGAAAAATACCGTCCCCAAGATATATCACCTATCAATATTTTTAGCTTTGTTACACTCAAGAATGAAATTCTTGATTTTCTAGGATGGCCCTACTACATCTTAGAAAAACTAACTATTTTATACGCAATGTTTAACTTTATTGGATTTCTTTTTTCTCTCTTAAAAGGAATCTATAACACATGTGCTATACACACACAAGTCAATAGACAAGCAAGTGTAGCACGCATACTATTTGCAGGATTCTTTGGAATATTTTCTACATCTATAAACAAAATTCTTTTAGACGCACAAATAAAAGAATATAACACAAAAATAGCAACAAGACAGAACACATACGACGAAGAACATAACAATGCAGACACAACACCAACAGCACCACAGTTACCACCCCTACCACATAACCATCCATTATCCCTAGTCCCACGTAATTTTCGAAATTTAGCCATAACACATAATAATTTTAGACCAACCATATCACAAAGTCCCATCCAACATATAATGCCACACCACTCACAAGATAAAAATACTTATGAACAAATTATAGAACAACCCCATACCACCGCTTTTCAGTCTCAAAATAATAATTTTTTTAGCCCACGATGAGCCGACAACTTGGATCCCTACACCGATCAAATTCCCACCCAACCAACCTCACCACTCCAATCCCAATAATACCACTTTTTGCTTTTCCGCCACCCGATTTCCCATCCAGTAATGTAACATCCGGCATGAATTCCGATACTAATTCACACATCTCAGTTTTATACTCCATATCACAACTCAATAACCCGAATATTGAAACCCCCGATGAATTTGCCGACTCCGAACCATCTCCATCAAATAATTTTCACACCAATCCCTTAAATTTTTCCCAACCCCCTTTTCAACCCATACTACCAAATAACCCTGACCCAACCAATTCTACACCCTCTTATGCTTCCCAAGTCACTCCAACCTACTCCTCACTTCACTCAAACCAATCATCTCATTCTTCAGACACCCCCCGAATCTCCCCAGAACTAGATAATTTCATTACCCTACAACAACAATCCTATCACCTTGACACCCCAACCATAAACCAAATCTCATCCACAATAGATTCATCCAACCCTCCTACCCCTACACCCTCTTCAATTTATACTGATTCATTAGCACCATCATCCACAACTACTGTATCTTCACTCAGCACTAATAGAGCTTACCGCACTTTTAAAAGAAAGTTCCCCAACCATCCTTTCCCAGCGAAACCAGGAACAGCCCGTGAATATATCAACCATCCACAACACACTAACACAAAAGAATTTTTAGCTATCACCTTACCCTCATTTCCACAATACACCTTAAACACCCCTCATGACACTAACGAGACACGTAACTTTGTAGACGAATACGTTTTAATGCCTACCCTTCCTTGGACCTCATATTATCATTTTACAAATCCCCTTTGCTTACCTTTATCTAAAACTCATATCGATATAGAACGAAATAAGGACATGCTATATCGACTCACTACACCACTAACACCTAGACAATTTACTTACATTGGATACAAAAAATCACTAAAAACACACACTGCACCCCGAGCTAATGAATATACACTAGAATATTACGATCATAACATCATCAGAACTAACCAAGATCAATTCTTAGACGACGATCGCTTCGCTAACCCACAAATCACCGAGAAATTTTTCATTAAAACACCATATGTATTTACACTAAATATCTTCGATCGCAAGTTTGACCACATTATCTCAGAAGCACTAACAGACACGCAAGCCTACGAAAGTTTTAAAGAACGCTTCCAAATATTTTCACTAACCTTTCGTTTCCTTGCACCACATGAAAGAGATTTGCACTGCTCACACGATATTATGTTGCGCACTAAACAAACACACACATATATCGTTTCATCCAAAATCACTTTGACCTACACACTCCCTCCAGACAACCACACCATCGTTTTCAATTCATCAATTCCAAATACACCTCACCATTCTTTCTTAACTTCACATATTGCATTAAAGATACTAACCTTCATGGTATTCTTTGAAATTATGATCCCATAACCCAAATGTATATCTTTTGTCCCATCACCAAGACCTTCAACGCAGAAGAATCCCGACCCTTCCTCATCCCACACGAGTTTGTACAACCTATAGAAATCCCCATTTTAGAATTCATCCATAACACTAAATTCAACCACAAATTATATAATCTAATCCAAAACACACCTTATGAATTTGCAGTTGGCACTGAAGAACTAACCACCATTAAGGCACTTCAATTGCTTTGGCCACTGCTTCAAACTAAAAATATCATCCGCATATTAGCCAAACTACTAACAACTTCAGATCTCATCCACGACATTTTCCCCCACGGTTTCTTCCCCGACGACTAACAGGTAAGTATGAATTATACATATTACTAATTAATTCAAACAATAGAAACTCACCATTCTTTATCCATGTTTTCTTTAGAATTTTAGCCTTCATCCTAGATCATCTGAAAAATTCACAAAAGAAAAGTAAAAAATAGCAAACTTCTTCAAAACTGTTTAAGACCCTATTAAATTTTTGCACCAACAATTAAATAAATATAATACCAATGCAGTAAATTAATTTATAAATTTTTCCCCCACCAGCAGTAAATCTAATAATGATGAAAATTTGTAACTTAATTTCCCCCAACAACTAGCAGTAAAATTAAAATTCTATGTAGTAAATTCATAAGAAGCAAAAGCAGTACTAACCTTTTGATATTTTCATTCACTCGCATAAGAATTCTATCCACACTCGCACAGCTCGCCCACGAAGAATTGTTTAAAATAATGAATTTCAGTTTCAAGATTTCACACTCGATAGCTCTAACACAAGATAACACGTTTCAAACTTTCCTTTAACCCGGTTGGAAAGGAATTATATACTAAACAAAACTAACCAATGCAGCTTACTAAACACCACAACACATAGCATAACAGCATGACTAAGAAAAGGAACCCAACGGTACCCAAACCGGATTAACCCAGTTTAAAACTGGATAATTTATTCTTTTGAAGACTATTATAAAGTCTAAGAAAGAAATAATAAAACACAAAAAAGTCGAAAGACAAACCCATACCACAAACAATTTGATTTTTGAAAAAAGGACACAACCAACAAAACATAAGAAAAACCACAACAAACCCAACATAAAACGTTGTCACATAACATGACCTCTCACAAAAACCGCATGCAATCATACTCCCACTCCTGGCCTAACCCACCAGGAAGGACGTCCTGAGCATGCTCTATAGCCGGCCTAACCCACCGTGCTACATCCACGCTTTGTGACCACACTCCTATTTTTAATGAGAGCTACTCAAGGGTGAGTAACTCTTCAACATAACTGAACTAAAACAAAAAGCTTTTGTGAAAACAACTAACTAAAATCATAATTAAAAAATATTAAACTAATAAAAGTTTTATAAAATGTAAATTACATTATGCAATACATAGATCAGAATACAACACCAAGGACGAACATCCAAAGACAAAATGACCCTACTACACTCGAGAAAGAATGGCCAACTACAATCAATATGCCGCCCACAATCACAACTCAAAGGATTTAGAGTACGACTTGACTTCGCAGAAAAGGACTTCATTGAACTAGACCAATGACCACCTCGATGTTCAAGTATACGTACAGATCCGAGTAACCAGGCATCCCCACCACGCACAATCTCCACGCCATTCCCAGACAAGGTCAAACACAAAGAAGTTCTCACCAATGAAACAGAAAAACCTGACATAGCCAACCATTCTGAAATCAGATTTGAGTTTGTTGCGAAAACCCAGTCGTTGTCTTGAGAAGACACAATGATTGAATCTGGGACTTCTCTAATAAGAAAACCCAGAAGAAATAAGATGTTCGCCAAATACCAACGTCCATCATCCATCTTTCGAATTGCAGAAAAACTATTCTAAAAAACTCTGTAAAACCCGGATGGGTGGAACCTGATCTAAACTACATATTATGATTGGATAAATTAGATATTTTACCAATGTAAAGTATTTAATATTAACCAATCATGATCCATCTAACTAACAATCCACTTATTTGTAAGTGCTGAAATTACTTGTAATTTCAGCACCAGAGAGATTTGAATTTAACTTAGAAATTAGTTGAACTCTCCCGAGTACTTCAGCAGCCGCAATAAACCAGTATACCCTAGATCTATTGAGCCTAGCAGAGACTAGTTAAACAACCTGAGACTAGATAGTATAAGAGTAAGATTAGGATCGGTATTAGACTAAGAAGTTGCACGAATCTATCCGGCCGAAAATAAGATAGCGTGACGAGCAGACGGTGTACCCTATCCGAAATTACTCTATGAGTTATACCCATCGGACCTTAACTCAAAACGTAGACTCTCTTTTTTATATAATGGCGAACAAAGAACACTTTGAGAGAGAAAAACCTGCTGCTACTAAGCGAAAAGCAAATATATCTTCGCGTGAAAAAAAAGCTTTCCGCTTGTATAGAACTGGAAAGAAAAGCTCTTGAAACAGAATAGCCTCATCATGCAGATTTTTAAATCCTATTCGTCACGCAGCCTAAAGAACTGGTAGCATAACGTTTTTTTAATATAAAAACCAAGGTTTCCAAATAGTAACTCGAGAAAAAAAACTCTGGATGAGAAAAAATTCAAAAACAGATCTCTGGTTCATATTTCTTTCATTAGTTTTATTTTTGAAAGTATTAGTTTTAGCTTGGAGTTTTGAAAACGATCGGATTTTTTTTTCGATGAACTCAGCCTAATTGTTCAAAAACTTTTTTTTATTGTTCACTGAAAACCAAAAACTTCGAGTAGGACGCAGGGCATCATTTCAAATGCTGAATAAGTATGAAATTTTGCCTGGCGAAACAATTTTTATAAATGCACAGAGTGAGGTTTTTCCTTCAATTTGTTTTCATTGATTTCTAATTTTTTATCCGATATTTTTTCACTACTGGTGGGTTCATGTGGTGGGTTCATGTTGTGGGGGGGGGTGGTTGTGTTCAGTCAGGTGAGGGGTTCAGAGGGGTTCAGTGGGGGGGGATGGGGTGAGTTCAGGTGGGGGAGGGAGGTGGGGTGGGTTCAGGTGGGGCAGGGATTTGGGTTCAGGTGGGGAAGGGGTTGCGGGTTTATGTGGTGGGAAGGGGGGTGTTCTTCAGGTGCGGGGAGAAGGGGTTTCTTCAGGTGGGGGGGGGGGGGTGTTCAGTGGGGGGGGGGGGGGCTTCAGAGTGGTGTGGGGGAGGGTAGCAAAGGGGCAAGAGCACGTCTTGTTGTTGCTAGAGCACTTGTATACAGAATGGAATGTTTTGAATGTCCAGATTTTTATATGCGCAGCTGTAACCACCAGTGGTATATTTTTGATCACCAACTGCTCAAAAATCAGCGCTCTCAATATAAACGCTTAAAACGGCGAACAAGTTTTTTTGATCGTGAAGTTTTTTGCAAACGGTATCTGCTAAGAATGCTGCGTTTTTCATGTGAAGTACACATTTCTGTGTGTTCGTATACTATAGTTCAATATTTGCTATTGAGTGCAGAAAAAGACTGCAGCCTTTAATTTTTTGTATTAATTTTTTGTAATTTTTGTATTTTTCCTTGGTAAACTGAGTGAATGAGGCTGGTAATTAAGGTTGGTCTTTCAGGTTGGTGTTTTTGAAAGGAGAAAAAACTCTGCTACTAACAAAACTGCTCGGAGGTTAAGTATCTATGACCTGCGCGAACATTCTAATGCAAATGACATATTTCCAAGAATAAAACGGATATTAGTGCGGAGCAAGATTTAAGAGATAAAAATTTTATTGCGGAGCACACTTTTTTATCAAGTTTTTGTATTTGGACAAAAACTTTGTGGTTGGACCTGCGCAGAGGTTTATCTATATGAAAACGTATTTTAACAGGATGACTTAGAACTTTTTTCTATATGTGCTTTGAAAATTTCTAAGTAAGATATCGGAGACCCTGGTTCCTTTACAATTTTAGAATGCACAAAACGTGATGTTTGTGGATCTAGAATTACATGCAGAAGCCAGCTCGTACTAATCACTCGAACTCTCAGAAGATTTGAGTTCAATTCATGAACGCTAAGGTTCTGAATATCACGTGTTAGTTTGAATAAATATAATAGGCAGAACTGTCAAATTAGAAAAAAAAAGTGATATCGCATTAAAACTATCATGCATTTGTAGTTCAATTTTAGCAACTACCATATAAATTTTTTTCAAAACAGGTTTTTTACATTACTTACCTGTCAAAATCCTTTTAAATGATTGCTGGCCCACGTCCGGTGAGATTCCTACTGTTGTGAGTTGTTCATTTGATTTCAACCATTTGACTTTTTGACCTTTAGCATTATTTAGATACCTGTTATACATGTTTCATATCGATCATCGGTCGATCATTGAATTTTTATTGCTCTTTTAGATTAGACATTCGTAATTCATTCTGAATCATTTTAGTCTTTTAATTCCTTAGTTATTGTACATAATTGTACATATTCAGGGAGTAGTATTAGAACTGTTTATTATGGCGCAGTCAAACGAATCGAACCTGTGGGTAATTTCTGCATTCTGGCCGAGCCAAACAATGGCACCAACACAATCCTGGACTCTTTGGAGTGACCAAATTTCAATTGGCCATCATAGCGAAGGAGAATCTTGACACCGATAATCTAAGCGGACCAGAGGTACCAGAAAGTCATATTCCAATCCTCGATTAGTCCGGAGGAAGTGAGTCGGAAACTGAACGAGCCAGCCGGGAGGCGAGAAACAGATCAACTATGAAGTTCTACGAAACCGCCGAATACAAAAGCATATCCGATGAAAGAAAGAAATTTGGAGGATTGAGACAAGCGGAAACGGACAAAAAATTCAGATCTATTTTATTTCTAGCTCTCGGAAATGAAGGGAAAAGTGTATTCTCTCAGAGAAACCCTCGAGAAAAATATTGTTCTATCTCTCCTAAAGAACTTTGAGATCTCTTAGATCTTGCTTTTAACAAACCTCCTAACGTCACATTTAAGAGGTACAAACTCCTAAATAGAAAGCAAAGAGAAAGAGACTCCTTTGAAAAGTTCTGGGGAGCATTGACGGATCTAGCAACATGAGGAATAGTGAGACCCAACGGAAACACCTGTCGTGAACCATCAGCCCATCGGAAGCCCTGACCCAGGCACTAAAAGATGACAAAGGCTTCTTTAATCACCAGAAGTTAACTAGTATGGCAAAAGCGACCAACGGGTCAAGTTTTAAATCATTTCACGGAACTAATCATGTCAAGAAGGAAACAAGTTTAAACATCGAAAGAAATAATTCATGCATGATATGCGGAAATCCTTTCACCAAAGGCCATCTAAACGTTTGTCCGACAAGAGAGATCATCTGTAAAAATTGTATCTATAAAGGCCATTTCGCAGAATTATGTAAATCAAGTAACAAAAGACAAACTGTAAATATTGTAAGTTGACTCTGTCAATATCGAGAATTGTAAATACGTCCCGTCGGACAATTCCTGTAGTGAGAACCAAGAAACTTGTGGAGTTATAAACGCCTGGAACAAAAGCGGTCAGAGCGACGAAGACGATTACTCAGTATTGAGCGTGAGGACAATTTATGACCAAAATGGACTGGAAACAAAAAAACATTGAACATAGGTCTTGGATGGGAAATGATTGTAAAAATGATTTTATCTGTAGACTCGGCCAGCCCAATGAGTTTTTAAAAACAGGATGTATTACATGAATTGAAATTACAGTACCCCAACTTAAAGATCCATCCGGTGGATAAACGTACAAAAAAGTTGTACTGCGGTTTTACGGACAACACAATCAATGTATTGGGAAAAATATTAGTCCAAACACAATCCAAAGGTGGATATGCCAAGAGACCCTCTTTTTTATTACGGGAGGTCATGAAAGAAACATTCTGGCCAACGACAACCTTCCGAAACTAGGGATTGAAGTGAAACAGAAGAAGTGTCCAGTGCCGATCTGTGCAGTCAGCAATCCATCGGTGAAGAGTAAGTCAAATTACTTAGATTATGCAACAAACGAACTTTTTACGAATTTTAAGAACCTCTTTAACAGAATCGGAAAGATACCAAACGATCGTAAAGTTACATATTTCTATTTCCCTTTTAAACCAGTCCAAGTAAAAGGCACAAGGGTACCATTACCTTGGTTATCGGGAGTAAAGGAGGAACTAAAAAGGATGGAAAAAGAAGGCCACATTGAAAAACTGGCCAAATGCGACAAAGATTGTTTTATACGTCCAATAGTTAAAACTAGAAAAAAACTTGCACTAGACTCAAAACTATTGAACGACCAGATCTTTGAAAATAATTACCAGATGCCCAATATCCACGAATTGATAGATAATGTAGCCTTACAATTATAAGAGAAGACCTACGGGCAGGTCTGGTTCACTAACTTGGATTTAAAGAACGCGTATAGTCAGCTTCAGTTATGCGAAAAGCCAAGTAAACAATGCAACTTTAGCATAGTAGGGGGGAGAAACTACTGAAACTTACAGATTTTTAACGGGATTTTATGGATTGGGCGATATGCCTAACTAGTTCCAAAGGGTCAAGGACTCACTTTTAAAAGGAATCCCTCTTACAAATTGTTACATAGACGACATAATAATTGCCTCCAAAGGAACTATGAAAAGAACATAATGCAACTGTAAAAAGAATTCTGGATACTCTGGACAAACACAATATAGCAGTGAATTGGGTGAATTGCGCATTTTTCCAGAAAGAGATAGAATGGCTCAGGTTCAAGATTTTAGAAGCGGGGGTTAGACCATTGGTCGGAAAAGCTGATGCTATAAACCTACCAATTCGAAAGAATATCTCAGAACTTCGTTCATTCTTCGGCTCGATTAATCAATATATTAAATTCGTTCCAAATTGGTCTAATTTAAGCTGTCCACTAAGCCCTCTTTTGAACAAAAAGTCAGTGTACTAATGGGACAACAGTCATTCCATCGCATTCGAAAAACTTAAATCGGAAATTGTAAATATCTATCAAAGAAAAAACAAAATTGAAAACTGACGCTTCATACAATGGCCTAGGAGCCACTCTTGAACAGTTCAAGGGGGAGAGTGGAAAACAAAAGCGTTCGCCTCGAGCTTTTTGAACAACCACAAAATCAAATACTCAACCAACGATTCCGAACTGTTAGATGAAGTTTGGGCATGCGAGCACTTCACAAACTACTTGTATGGCTCGGATTTCGAAATTGTGATAGATCACAAGGCACTCCTTTTCACATGTTATAATTTTCTCGTCTTATTTTTTCGTCATACTTTTTTAAGTCAGTGTGCACTTTGTGTACAGTTTGTATCCTAAAGTTACTTTACCCCTGTGTATATTCAGTGCAGATTAGGTAGCTTATGTAACAAAATCGCCCATTTTGGCATATTTGTACATATCAACCTTAATTGTAGATAACAAATTTTTGTTCTGTTCATTTCATTTTGTTTTGTGCGGTATGTAAATTTTGTTTATCTCCACTTTGAAGGGGGAAATGGGTGTATATAGATGTAGTTTAGCTAATTGTAAAAATTTAGAGTTTTTCCCGTTAGTGAATGTTGCGAGTTGTTCCTTGTGTTTTCACCGTTTGACCTTCAGCATTAATTAGATACCTGCTAAGTATGTTTCATATCGACCATCGGTCGATTATTCAGTTTTTATTGCTCTTTTGGATTAGACATTCGTAATTTATTCTCAGCCATTTTGGTCTTTTAGTTCTTTAGTTATTGTATAGTAATTGTACATATTCAGGTAGTAATAGAATTGTTTATTACCTACTCCTGCTGAACTCTTTGTTGTTTTTCCGGAACCAATTTTAGCCGCGGTTAAGCATACTTTTTTGAGCGCTTCTTGATGTGTAAAAGAAAATGCAACTGTTTTTGATAAAATCATCAGACATTTGGCAAGTGCTTTTTTCTCGTCCTTTTTTTCAGTTTTTTTGCTAAAATATTGGTCCTCTTTAGCTATTTTTTCTGTTCTTTTTAGTGACAATCCAATATCATCCAAATAGAACGAAACGACATCTGTTGGTTAGCTGGTTTTTTGCAGCTCAATTTTTAACCAATCAAGAAAGGATGGCTCACTTAAAAACACAGTGGTATTTCTGACTGCTTGCTTTTCTAGTTGCGTTAAGAAAAAAAAAGATAAGGGCTAATTGAAGTTTTTTGAATTCCAGCTTTTCTTGTTACATTCGCAAGATTGCTTTTTGTGTGAAACTGTTTTTGTTTTTAGGGAGGCTTTCAAAATCAAAAACGACTATTTTTTCCAGCCAAACTTTAACCACTCGGAGTAAACCTGAGATCACCGGAGCTCAAACTAATTTATACGACTGGGTAGTTTTCTGAAATGATATAGATTGGACTGAAATTTTTAGGCGATCCGGTCGAGCTGACTTTAAAAACGCGATATCTCTTCAAACTGTATTTCGGTTAAACATATTCAAAACATATTCAATAAAGGCAAGTTGAATCACCACCAAAGATTTAGCGTGTGAGTGCGTTCACTGTGGCAAAACATGGTTTTGACGGACGAGAACCTGTCAATCAAGGTCGGCCAAGGCCGTTTTATGAGCTAGTTTAAAAATCTTTAAAAAACAGAAACGATTTTGGGGGTTTGAACCCGTTCGTTGAGCGAAAATTCATATCCAGTCTAGCTCAGCACATATTTGAGTTTTAGAAAGGAAATGACCTAGGCAGAATAAGAACCTACACCGAATCCACCGGTACGCATTGCGTATACGCTCGGCTACTGTCCTTGTACCTTATGCAACTATAGTTCAAACTTAAATTTACAGTTGCTCAGCAACAATAATACTACAGAGATACTATTTTGAGATACCAAAAATATTCTCTGAAACTAAAAAAAAACAGTAAACTATTTTAAAGACTGCGTTATTAACTACCGCTATTCAAACCAGTTAATTATTATTAAGTACCATAGTATCAGAAACAGTATACATTCATTTGTTTATAAAAACTCTTCCTGTGACAAACGAACTACGTTAAGATAATCCTGATTAGATTAATTAGCACATCGAACCGAACTTCTGTGAATATTATATATTATTCGTAATTTCGCCGATTTACTTTATGCCGATTTTTAGTAACATCGTGCAGTAAAACATTGCGAAATTGAAGATTCAAACTGCTTTTCAAATGGTTGATTTGAAATGAATTTAAATTGGATTTCTTCGCCAAAAAACATTTTATAATGACCTTTCGAGGCTATACTGTTCACTGCATGGGCGAACAACTTGGTGATTGTAGATCTCTAGAATCCAGAATATATCCTTAAACGTGTTGAAAATTTTGTCGGAACAATCGAAAAACTAAAGAACTAAAAAGACAAAGAGAACTATATGATTGCGGAATCCGCTACGGTTCACAATATACACAGTTTTTGCCTCATAAAGGAATCACTTTCTCTTCTTTTTTGTCAATTTATTATAATCTATTTTCATCATAATGGCCTATAATTTATTTAATCTTTTTTCCGAGTGCTGATTTTTTTTTCTAATTCAAACTTAATTTGATTATTTGCCCATTCATTCAGTTGTCTCTATGTTATCAACACAATTTAAAATTTTAGTATTTTCACTTCTGAAAATTACTCCATTTTTACAATAGATTCTGTGCTTTTCCTTCACACTTTTCCGCTTCACTATGTTCAACCCTACATGGTCAACCCTAATTAAGGATGTACATAGCCAGTATTATAGTCACCACAGCCTTAGAATATTCTGCCTATCGTTTTTAAATGGGCCATTTTGATACCTTAAGCGTATAATTGATGCTCCAAAAAGTATGCTGCATAAAAATCAACTTATTTTATTCACATGAAACAAACTTTTAAAAAAATAAAAATATGAGATAAGATATAGAATTTAGCTCGAGTTTTTATCACCATTTATTGTCATTTTGTAGCAATGCTTCTCTATCAGTGTTATTTGAGTTAAAAGCAGGTCCATTATTATGTGCTGTCTGTTCTCTTTCCATAGCTGACCCAAAATTAACATGACCCCCAGAGCTGTTCAAACTGGGTCTATAGTGGTACTGTACGTAGCTATACCCCCCTAAGTCGCTTTGTTCTCCCCCTCCCCCCACACTTGAATAAGTGTTACTCGTTATGCTTTGTTTCTGCTGTCGCATGCCGGCAGATTTTTTTCGCTTCAGTAGCTGAAATGAAACCATAGTTAAATTTCATAATTGTTCCGACTTTCGATACGAAAGTAACGGAATATTTGTGCTCGGGGTGGGTTTTTTTTTCTTCAGACAAATTTCGACTTTTTAACTAGCCATTTATGACGGATTTTTTTAATATCATTCCAAAGCTATTGTTGTCCTGAGCTTAAATTTGAAAAGATATTTCATCTGTGGTCATTTTTCGTAAAGTTATGAGGGTTTAAAGGTTGCCATTTTGGCTATTTTGACCAATTTGGGACAATTAACACGAGATATAATTCGCACTATTAACGCGTAGGCGGAGATTTAATCCGTCTTAGAAATCGTTCCAAAGTGGTTGAAAGAAGCTTATTTGCCATAATTGATTTGTTTCAAGGAGCGAAATCTCTCTTTTTGTTCCGACTTTCGATAAGAAAGTAACGGAATATTTGTGCTCGGGGTGGGTTTTTTTTTCTTCAGACAAATTTCGACTTTTTAACTAGCCATTTTTGATGGGATTTTTTTATTACATTCAAAAGGTAGTGTTGTCCTGAGTTTAAATTTGAAAAGATATTTCACCTGTGATCATTTTTCGTAAAGTTATGAGGGTTTAAAGATTGCCATTTTGACCAATTTGGGACAATTAACGCGCGATATATATTTCGCACTATTAACGCGTGAGCGGAGAATTAATCCGTCTTAAAATCGTTCCAAATTGATTCAACGAAGCTTATTTGCCATAATTGATTTGTTACAAGGAACGAAATTTCTCTTTTTGTACTTTATATGGCTTGTGGGGGGATGGTTTTCATAAAAATTTTCAAATTTTAGAAAAAACATTTTCATTTTGTTTTATTACTTTTAATTTTCTAATGTTATTACTGCTCCATAAACCTTAATAGGCAGTCGGAACATTCAGGGCTTCGCCCTGATACGAGCAGTCTTGTTTTATTTTATTGCAATAGTGAAAACTTTCATATCTTCTCTTTTTCGTTTAAAGTTTTAATATTGCACAAAAAAACACAAAATTTTCTTCTTTTCACCTGCATATGGATATTATAGCCAACATTAAATGCCAAACTTTGCTTTTAAAAACAGTTTCTATCAAAGAAGTTTTGTTAAAATTGAAAATTTGAATAATTACTGGTGTTTTGGAAGTCGGTGTTGCAATTTTTCCAGTTGAAGACTGTCTCACAAACATGGGCTGTCTGACTACCCTCTGGCTCCTACTGGCCCAACTGGAAGCCATGTCCTCTCCCCCTCTCTGGGAAGCAGCGATGTTGCCGGGGGACTTCATAGATATATGAAGACTCTTCAGAACCTCCATCTTCAATTCTGACTCATCGTAGATGGGTTCCTGCAATAGTTCCTCAAGAATGTCCTCAAGAGTGATGATTCCCAGAACATCATTTTCATCGGTCTGCAAAAACCCGACGATGTTACCGATGTTACTTTTTCAATCTTCATAAATATTTGCCTTCGTTAGCAGATACGAAGGCAAGCAGGGTAAGTCACCTGATTTTGAGTTCTAGGAGTTTGGCCAATTGCTAAATAGTTACTGTAGTAAATAAATATTACATTTTCTTTTTGAAAAGTTTTCCACTTTTCTGAAAAAGTTGGTCCAGCTTATGTGATGAGCGATTCCAGCGGCTGGTTTGATGATTTTTTGATGAACTGTGTACTCACAGAAGGTAGCCACTCCACCTCTCCAGTGTCTAATGTGTCTGTCTTGACCTGGACTGGTCTGGTCACCACAGCCAGATGTTCCCCCGCCTGGAAGTCATTCAGAGCATCGAACAGTGCCCGTTTCTCATGAACTCTCTTAATGTCATGCCCCCTAGAAAATTAAGATGCTGTTTTTTCTAAAAATAAACTATTTGTTAGATTTTCTGGCTTCTTGTCATTGTAGCCTACCCATCTATTGTAGCCTACAAGCCTAGAAACAGAAAAGTTTTAGCCCCATCACGACAATAGAATTTTTTCTTTTTGGACTATTGATATTTGAAACAGAAAGGTCCATTAAAACGTATTTGCTCTTGTTCTATTTAAGTATTGCAAACAATATTAAGCTGCGCAATTTTATAAGTTGATAACCCAAATTTGGGAAGGAAAAAATCAAATTTTTTGTTTAAAAAAAGCACGAAGAGTGCTTATGTGAACCCATACTAAATTTTGACTCTATATTGAGATATTTGTTACCATCATCCACCACTAATTTTTTCAGTTTTTATTTTTTCAAGCATTTTTAATTGTTGTTGGTTCCTTGAGAATTCACTTGGACCCCAAAAACAAATGCCTTGTAGGGTCGATCCAAAATAACCAATCTTGGCCTGATAAGAAAGCGAAGTGTTTTTGATCTGTTCATACCTGTAGAGTTTGAGGTCTCGCATGGGAATGTTAGCAGTGGGGTCACACCCTATGAGTCGCTTGGTGATGATGAGACCCTGGAGATTGGTCCTCCTCTTGCTGAACAGTGGCAGTCTAGAGTGGCCACAATTGATGATCTGAAACAATTGAGGGACAGAAACTCAAATGAATTAAAAAGAGAACCAAAGCAGCGAATCATGATGAGTTTCAAAAAGTTGAAAAGTATTATATGTCAAACTGCAAATGAGAAGATACTTCTTAAAGCAATTACCCAATCAGATAACTGAAAACAAGTTACCTAGCCCAAAACACCAATATGCATTACAGGAAAAGTCCAGGGCAAAGGCTGTTTTTTTTTCAAAACAGTTCGTCTAATTCCACTTCACAGTTTTTGACAAGCTTAAGGTTCGGAACTCTCTTACATAATTAACGGTGTCCTGGTCGAATGTTGAGTCATAGTCTAACATGTGAACATCCCGCAGACTCGTGTACTTCACATCGCCCACTGCTTTGTTACGCATCAATAGAGCACCCTAAAAATCAATCATTAAAATCGAATAATCAAGAGTCCGAGGCCAAACAGGATCTGTGCTGGTCGCTTCACGGTTAAATAAAACTTTGAAAAAAAAAACGCTTTTTTTTGCAAGCGCTTTGAAAAGGATCACAATGCTCATAAGTTTTTCCTCGCACTTTTTGTTATTTCCTTTGTAAATCCTACCGAGAGGCGCAGCAAACGACTCTGCGTAAAACATTGAACAATTTTAATATTCCTGCTGAATAAATGGCCTGGTTGCATTGTCTTAAAGAAAAAAAAGTAATTTCTTGTTCTATTATTTGTTTCTTGTATTATCTTGGTCCAACTATTTTTCGAAAAAAATGACGGATTATTTGTGCTCAGGGTGATTTTTTTTCTGTAGACAAAATTTGATTGTTTAACTAGCGATTTTTGGCGGTTTTTTCTATATCATTCGAAAGGTATTGTTGTCTTGAGCTCAAATTTAAAACGATAATGTGATCATTTTTCGTGATCATTTTGATCATTTTTAAGTTATTTATGAAGTTATATTCTGATTTGGGTTGAGGCATGCTCTTTGGTCTATTTAATAATTTGCTACAAGCAAATTACATACCTTTGTGCAACTACATTTTTTGAACGTTTTTCATTTTTTTGAAATTTTTATCGTTTTTTTTTTCATTTTAACTAATCCATAGAAATTAAAGTGCAGTCAAAACATTCAGGATTTTGCCCTGATACGAGCAGTATTGTCTAAATTTTTTGTTACAATTTCATCAAAAAAATGAATATACCATGGCTCCTTGCACAAAAATTTACAACAATTTACGACAAAATCTAAAACAAAAATAATTGAAAATTGGGTAAAGCTGTCTATTAAAAAAACCGGCTAGTTTAGGGATATTCATAAATAATCTGATATTTGTAGATATTCTGTGGTCAATATAAAAATTAATGAGCTAAATGTTAATAAGCAGATAGCTCTATGAATTAATGTTTCAACATATTAAAATTGTACGAATAGTGTATTTTAATGAATGGAAGTTTTATACTAGAATTTCAACAAACAAAAAACAAAATTGAGTTTTTTGTGTAATTAATTTTAAACCTATAAACTTAGGTGGTCATACTGTGCCCTGGATAGCTGGCCAAACTCTGCACAATTTGCTGTGTGTAGCTCTCTGGCATACAGAGAAAAGTTCTTGGACATGGTAACGTTTTGTCGGAACAATCAAAGAAAAGTATCAAAAAAAGATCAAAAAGCGCGTTCAACTTGCGGATCCGCTTAGAAATCACAAGGCAGATAATTTGGCCGCCCATATAATTTTTTGTGTTTGTTTCACTACACAATTACCCTGGATAATACATGCCCATAAGTTCCAGCGACGTTTAAATTCTGAAAGTAAACTGTTTTATTAGATTATTTCAGGAAGTAGTAAAACGCTCCGAATCAAAACTATTACTCAAATTCTAATAATGGGCGCTGGAAAGTTTTTATGATTTTTTTTCGCAGATGTAAATGAATGATTTTCAGATACTAAAACTGATTCTACTAATCAGAAACAAAAAGTTGCTGCGTGTAAAAAAAACGGAATTAAAATCTTTTATCAATTATATCACTGCTCGCAGTTTTTTAAAAAATTTGCTTGAATATAGATTTGAATTAGCGATAGAAAAACTGTTAAAGAGTTGGGACGTTTTTAAACTTTTTTTTCGCCGCAAAATGCAGGTCATTCAATTTATATACTTCCACAGAAACCGGCTATCCTTATTTAGATTTCTTCTGAAGTCTTCTATTCCATTTTTGGATATTTTCTCTAATGTTAATTTCGGCTTTTATTCGTAATTACTTTTTCTCCGATTATTTTCGCAGAAAACGACAGAATTTTTAGCTCGGGTTGGTTTTTGTTCTCTAGGCAAAATTCAATTTTTCAACCCGAATTTTTTGTGGTAAATTTATATGGATTTAAATATTGCAATTTGGCCGATAGGTGAAAATTAACGAGGCATGCTCCATGGTCTATTCAGTATTTTGCTATATGCAAAATTTTATATTTAGGATTCTTACATAGTGTGTGGTGCAATGTTAACAAACCTCAAAACAATTTTGGAGTTTTGATTTTTTCTATAAAATTCTTCAAATACTTTGAATTAAGTTACTCCGAAGAAGTTACTCCTAAATTGCAATCGGAAGACTCGGGGCAGACTTGTTTGAGTATTTATTTTACATGCTTTTGATATGCAAGAGCGTTGTCAATAATAATATCTCATTTTTTATTCTATTTTTTGTTCTATGAATTTTTTATTGATCTAGATTTTGAGAAAAGAAACGGCATATTTGCTTGGTAAGGTTTTTTATATTCAATCAGTCAATTTTCGGTGATCGAAATAATCGTTTTAAGCAAATAAATTTTATGTCTCATCAAAGATATCACCTCCCGAAATCAAATTCAAAATATATTTTACCTCCGAAAGTTTTGGGTATTTGAAAATTGCCAATATGACCAGGCTCTAAATTGTCAATACGACCATGCGCGCTTTGAAGATTTCTTTCATCATGAAGGCGTAATGCGAACAACTTATACGTGACGACTTATCCCGCGCAACAAAATTGTTCCAAAATGAATTGATGCTACCTAAACTAATCGGTCGTATTATTTTGTAAATTGAATTTTCACACTTGATCATTGATGTTGTCCAAAATTGATAGTTTTTTAATGTTTTCTTTTCCCAAATCTAATCGATACGGATTGAAGGACAGTCGGAACACTCAGGACTTTGCCCTGGTATACGAGCAGTCTTGTTAAACTTTTGTTTTCACTTTCAAAAATTTTATACTTTGTCTTGTCGGACTTGATCTCAGATAGTGAAAATCAAAACACAATTAGTAGATTATGAAAACCAAAATACAAAATTTTTGCTTCGGTCTTCTGTTGTTTTTCACAAAAAAAATTTCTGAAGCCTAGATAAAATTTACAATCTTATACATCATGATACTTTCACAATAAACTGCTCTAGGGAGCAATTATTTTCATTGCACCATAATTTTACGCATTTTTGTGTACCTTGATGATGGACTTCTCGTCTTGTGAGAGTGGCTCTGGATTTTCAGAATTGTCATCTGCTAATATGTCCACCAGAGCACCCAGTTCTGCAGAAAAGAAACGTGATAAGAGCGTAAAAGTTAAGGTTTAGAGTCTGGCTTTCGTTAACACTGGGTTTTGAGAAATTGATTTCGAACTAGATAAGTGACTTGTCAGAATATATTTATCAATCGTCTAAACTTTCATAACTCTATTTCAAAAATTACAGCTCCGACTCTAAAAACTATCCAAGTTCAAAATCAATGCAAGCTAAAAATGAACAGGTTCCAGTTTCCAATTTTTGTACAATTTTGAGCTTTTTTTGTATTTATAGTAATTATATATTCGTTTAAATAGAAAATTATCTAGGGAGATCCCACTGGACAAATTATACCAATTTGAGACGCCTCTGTCTTGACAGTCCTTATTTGACGCCCAAGGTTATCCCGATATCAGCTTTGCCTGGAGATACGAGGAGTTTCGTCGGGTATCTATTTTGAGTGTGATTTAAGTGAACTGAACTTACCGCCTCGCTTGTAGTAGGTGCCATGGTTGTGTCCCAGAATACAGTCCAGTATCTTGGCGAGGGGCCAGGAAATCACAAAGGTCACAGCCATCAAAAAGTACACCAGTCTGAAAACAAACGATAGGCACTCTATTTGCAACTAGGTGTAACAATAATGTTTGGATTGCTAAATTATAGAAGGACTACGTATAAATCAATATCAACCACAGAGTGGGGGATTTGAAAACAAGAGCTGTGACTTACGGTCTAGCGTAGTATCCGATGGCAGTTCCGAAACGAGAACATACTGCTTGAGGGATTACTCTAAAACAAAACTCATTGTGATAATCTTAAGCTCCACTCGCAACTACAGACATAACTTTTTATTATTTAAAGCCAGAGTTCTGGACTTTAAGTACTTATTTCACTCATAAGACTGGCTGATCATAAAACTGAATCATAAGACTGGCTGATTGAAATTTTGAAGTTTTTGGTAGAATAGATTAAATCATTTAACACAATCCAAAACTTAAAAAAACGATTACCTTAAAACAAATGAAAGTACGCAGAAATCAGAGGTCCTAGGTGCCCATAATGATCCGTCATCGTTACATGTGGGCGAGGAAGCAAAAGTAATCAAAACTGCTTGTAGCTCTTAAGCAGGCGAACTACAACGGTTAACCGTAAAGAGCCACACATCTTGTATGTAGGTCTTTTCCCTAATATGCATTGCCTTAATTTGGTCTGCTGAACTTACTCTCCGAACAACAGCACAGCAGTGACTGATACCAAAACTGCTGTCACAGGACCAGCCAGTCGATCCAGAAACACCGGCATAGACTCAACTGCAGCCGCATTGGTCAGCAACAGAGTCACCAACAAAAGATGGTGTCTCTTCACTAGGGGAAGGAGGGCCTTGGCTTGCTTTCTCTCTTTCTCGTCAGAGGAGCCACGAGAGATCACTTGAAGGATGGTGGTGTCGAGAGATAAGAGACCCAAAGTCAGCCCAGAAGCGAGACCTCAAATTAAAACGATACGATCCAATATGCAGATGATTTGATTTATGTATGCCTGTGCAAAAAGAGGCATAGATTCATCTGACGTTTCATTTTTTCAAGTGACAGTTTCCTACGTAGCGAAATATATCAATGAAAATTATGCTTGATCAAGCAAGTAATGCCGAGCGAAGTCTACCTGGGTTGAGTTCCACAGTTTATGTCCAGACTTAAGCGATCAAAGTTCGACCTTTTCAGACTTCCGTGACACGAAAGTGGCACTTTTCGACTTTCGCGATCAGACATCTGCACTAGAAAACGGCACGACTTTCTCGACCGAGAAGAACATCGTCTTCTCGCCCGGCGCCACCAATGTTTCTTATTACTTGACTTTTGCAACCCAGCTTCATATTTAATGTTAGGAAAAAATGCAATGCTACTTTCAAAGCTATGTGCGTCGCGGGCCTCGAGCCAAACAACAGCTTGCTTCAATCCCGGGTTACAATGACCTTAAAGAGTAATAAATGCTCACTTACCAGCGGATATGACGAGTCCAACATATATGCCCAGGTAGATCCAGAAGTAGAGACTGAATGGCTCAATCATGTCTTCTGATTGGTCGGCTGAACTGAACAGCGTTCCATTGCAGTTTACTTCACTCGCACTCTCAACTTCACACGTTAAATTGCCTTCCATCTCGCTTCAACCAAATCAGTTTACCTGTTTTTGGGCTTGAGTTTCGGTTCGATGATTTATCTTTTGTCCTTATTCTTGGCAGCAATTAACTTTTAATGGAATTGAGATAGAGTTCTGATGTTTTCGTGATTGGTAACATTAAATCAAAACAAATTTCGTAACAATGAACAATACAAGTATCGAGATTTTGCAAAATTTTTGTTTTTCTCATTCAATTTTTTCATAGTTTTATTTAAACAACTTTTATCATCAAAAGTACGTGTTTGAAACCAAATAGTACGTGTTCAGAAAAGTTTGAATAGAAAGATAACGTTCACAAAATGATTTTCTTGTAAGCTAAGACTTGTTTTGTTCCTGAACATTCCAGGTTTTTCAATCGCTGCAACTTTTATGATGTTGCGAGTTCAACTCAATGTTTGGACAAACAAAGTTTACGAGTAGTTTTTCACTTGTTTTGGTTTGATCTTCTCAGTTAATTCCAAATTGTTGGCAACATCTTTTCGGTCAACGAATCTGAACGAAGTTGATTAACCTCAAACTGCTCATTTTGACGTCGGATTTCTGTTTTTCACTGATTTCCTTTCATAAAAACCTTGTCTTAAAAAACTAATTAACCTAAGATGCTATAGTTTTTGACCGATTAAATTCCACGAGGTCACCGATATTGTCAACAATTTGGCATTAACTATAATTGTGAGAAGGTGAAGCTAATTTTTGGTGTAGGATGTTAAGGCACAGAATCAGTCAATGCGTAGTTTGATGACAGAAAACATTGTCAATCAGTTTGCCGAGCAATTTAACCACGAAAAGTAACCATGCGTTTTCAATTTGTGTGCTTACAAGCGAATATTGACCAACTTTCAATGCATTGTCTGATTAAACATCGATAGAAATCGAGTACTCAAAGTATTACAGAACTTGTTCCAGAAGTTAACTTTTGGTATTGTTTCTTGATAACTATTTAGACCAAGTTAATATCTGCACCCCCCTCCAAAAAAAAACAGTTTCGGGGAGGGGATGTTAACTTGGTTTTAAGTTGGTTTTAAGTTCAAATTTTCAGAATAATCAAGTACTTTACATACATGCAACGCTTAGCAAATTCAATCCAAATAAAAGCTGGGTGTAATGTCTTAATGTGGTCCATCCGCAGGGGCGGATTTAAGGGGGGGGGGGATTGGAGCGGACGCCTCGCCCTCAGGGATTTGACCCCTTGCCGAACCAAAGGGTCCCCCTTTGTACTATTTAGAGATATCCATATTTGGTGACGGACCCTAAAAATTTGGCGCCAATATATACATATTTTGAGGAGAAAGCGCGCGCCGAAAAAGCGCAACTTTTTGGTCAAAAATTGTCCAAAAAGTTCCTAAAAATGCTTTTTTGTCCTGTATTTTCAAAATTTTGCCCGTGGCGCAGATAAATTTACCCAAACACGGTCTTTTTAATACTTTAGGAGAGCTCAGATAATCAATTTGGTCGACCTAAAAAAAGTAGACAAAAATTTCGAAAGTTTGTTATGAAAATCCTCCCCTCCCCTCGAGAAAATCCTAGATCCGCCCTTGACCATCCGGAGGGAATGTTAACTTGATCCAAGTTAAATCATGGAGCGCCCGGAGGTAAGCTTTCAGAACTAATTTTATTTTTCTTTTTATGTTGCTCAAAGTATTCTGGAAATAAGGCCTGATTTTTATAGAAAGATCAATGGTTCAAAATTTTCTGAAAACAACGTTTTTGTTTTCAGTTCGATCTTTCTTGTATTGCCTTCTAGGGCAAAAAAGGAATTTTTTGGTTACTCGGTAGCAAGACTGACAAAAAATCTCGAAATTAATTTTTAAACTAGACCCGCGAGTTGACTGGAACATACCAACGAAAAACTTTCTCAGACTTTTCCGCTCATTTTTTGGAAAAATGTTATTGATATACATGTGTTCAAATTTATTTCAAAATCATTTTTATGAGCCTAATTATTGTAAAATTTTTATTTAAAAATTACAGAGGCTGTAAAATGGCAAACGAAAACCAAACTATGAAATCAAAACTACAGCTCTCAATTCCTTGGATAAGTAATTGGATAGAAAACTTCTTCCACTGAGACAGCTCACGACGAGCCGTGTGAGAAACTCATAGCAAAGAATGACTCAGAATTACCATGCACAGTATTGAGTCCATTACAAGAAATAAATAAAGATGTTCTAAAGATGAGAACGTGAAAGAAACAAAAAAGAACGCAGAAAAGAATATCTAATTGAAAATTTTTTCTGCAGCTCAAGGTCACCGAACCGATACTGCCAACAATTTGGGATTGACTATTTTATTAAAAGATGGAACTTTTTCCAATCAATCTGATACAAATTGTCAATGCCTAAAGCTTGCATAGTTGAAAACTCGAATTAGTAATTCATCTTTAAAGTATTACCCTACATCTTTGAGGAGTACTATTGGGTTCAGTTATGTACTTCTATGATGGATCATGTTGAATCAAGTTTTAATATTCTCCTAATCAACAACTTTATCAGCATTCTATACCAGTGCTTTTTCACGGCCACTTTCTTCTGAGTAATCTAACAAAATCTAAGATCTCTCAGTTTAAAAATCAATTTATTTATTTTAGGTCTCAAAAGTACTTGGACTTATCGGAATTTTGTCGGTTTATAAGGCTTGACAAATAAACGAGCTTTCCTAATGCATACTATTGATTAAGCCTCACTTGCATCTTTTTGTTTTCAGGTGAAACTTAAAAAGACCTAGATTCAAATCTTTTTTTTTCTGGAATTGATAACCTGAAAAGTATAAAAAAAGTTTGAATAATGTTTCACTTAAGTGAAACTATAAGATTGAAAGTGGTTGAACTCAAAAAAACCAAGCGCATTTTCTTATTAAATTATTTTTAAGTCAATAGCTTGCTTTGGAACCGAATAGAAAAGAATTTACTTTATCCACTGCTTAATTTGAGACAATTAGAAATTTAATCTTTCAATTATTTGAAATAATTGCAAAAACAGAACTTATTCCCGTTTTTGAGAAATAAACCGGTCAAACTTATAATTCGTCAGTTATGACTTATTTTTTATACTCATAGAGTAATTCCAAATGGGAGATAAGTAATATTTAATAAAGATAATAACCTATTAGTAGTCGATAATCAATATTACTATACCCTCCTTTACACCAAAACACCCGACTTAGGACCTTTAACTCGGAAATTCGCAATCAATGGAGGGTGCAATCGGACCGCGCCAATTGTGCCCCCCACCACTTAAGTTTTATTGAAATAAAACCCGAACGATACCAAAACTGTGTTAACGATACCCAGCAGTCGTTGTGGATGTTGTCCTGTTGCCTCTTGTTGAGTCTGGAACACGTCTTTCAGCTTGCCACCTACCCTCCAGTCACCGGCAAAGTTATCATTAACGTGTTTAAATACTCAAACAACACTCAAGGGAGGGTACCTAGTCAACCACCAAAACACTCAATTCTTCGATCAGAAATGATATAAATTAATCTGAAACAACAACAAGTAGGAAGGTCAGATCACATCTCGTCTGGAAATTGTACATAAACTGTCATTTTACATTTTTTACTGTTTTTGAATTTTTTTTGGGTTTTTGTACTTTTTTATTTTCAAATAAATTTGTTTTTGGCTTTTTTGTTGCTTATCCTCCGTTTTTGTTTTACGGTTTCTCTTTCATTATTTTTGGTCCCAGGGCCTTGTGACAAGCGGGCTCATGACTTCCCACCTAACCCTCCGGCCCCGGAATTTTTGGTCTTAACTAAGTTAAAAAGCTAAATCGTAAGAGGTGGAGGGTCGGTACCTCCCGCCTAATACCATACAAGATCTTAAGGCCTCTAATTCGGTAATACGCCCGGAGCGGAGTGTTAGTTACTGAAACGTTTGCTGATTATGATTGTCATGCCTTTAACAGGCCCACACAGGAGCGCCATAAAAACGTTTATGTAACATTCGCCCAAACACTGCATAGTGACGGAGCAAAGAAACGCACCTTAATTCTACTCGTTTTTCACCGTCTAAACCTAGCCAGTTAGTTTTCTGGTCTGTTTAGGGCTAAGTGAAAAGTTTCCATTTTTAGGCCATCAGTCAAACGACCTTTGACCAGCTTTCGTTGCCCATAGCTGGTTCTCGGATCTCCAGAATACGTGACTACCATTAAAAACGCGGCTCAAAATCCAATATTTACTATGTTTTTAGTGACAGTAAAATACTAAATCCATTGGGGATGGATTGATCTTTTCCTCTTCCTAGCTAATCATGCTCTGAAAGACTATATAAAACCGAAGTTAATTCAACCATTCAGGGGATCACAGCAGCTAAAAAGTGTATATTACAGTCTACTGAGTCTCTGGGCACCAGACCTCATATTCCGTTCTCCTCCTGAGATAACAATCTTATCTCCTCAATCTCGTGGCACGAGAGGGTACAGATCTACTCCGGCTGTCCCACTGAAGCCTCCTTTCTTCTTACCTGCCTCAGTTAATTGCCTTTTTGTGTGTGATAGTCATGATAGTTACTCCGTTTTTTGCTGTTGTTTTTCTTGACTTGTTCGTTCGATGTTCTCGTTCGTTGTGTTCTTATCCCGTTTTCTGGTCAAAATGGCCGTTCCCTCTTTTCTCAGAAATAATCTGCTGAAAATCGAAATTATAAAAATTGTGAATTCCAGAAAATTCCTACCCTCGTTTTCATCACGAATTCGTCTTTAACGTCATTTTGTCCGTTTTCTTCCGTCGAAGGATGCGATCTTCGATGGTGCCAATCCGGTGGAATGGCACACACTGACGGAAATCATGCACTAGTGTGTCCAAAGATCAAACACCGTTTCACCAGGCATACTAATTGCTATGTTCTTATATAAGAAGCAATTAAAGCAGCAGGCTACCCATCTTCTCTTGAACCAGTAGGTTTATTACGTAAAGATGGTCGAAGACCTGATGGGCTGACTCTGACGCCTTGGTCTAGAGAACGGGTTCTAGGGTGGGATTTCACATGCATTAGCCGACTGGCTAACTCGAATGTGCATCTAGGGATCATTCCTGGCTCCAGCGCTGCTTCTGAAGCCGAAGAGCGAAAAAAGAATCATTACTCGGATCTCCCTTCAACTGTTACTTTTGAACCCATAGCCATAGAAACGTTAGGCGGGATTGGGAGAACATCGATTGAATTCATCAAAGACTTTGCAGGTAAGATCAAGGACGCGACAGGTGAGAAACTCGCTCTTAAACATCTTAAACAGAGACTGGATCTTGCAGTTCAGCGAAGAAATAATGGCTGTACTTTGGAGGCACTCTCTCAGTGATTCACTTTTGTAAAGTGCTTACTTTTATACTTTACTTTATTCCTTTTCTCCAATAGAAAATTCTTTTTTTTCCGGGTTACAAAATTTTTCGTTTTTCGAACTACTACTACTACTACTACTCTTATATGATAGCTTTAAAGAGAACTACTTTTAAAATTCGCAAATGTCTAACTGTTTAAAGCATCATTCCAAGTCTCTTAGGCGTTATTAGAAAGTTCTTCTTGACCAAAGCGGAAAAAATTACTGAATTAAAGATATTTGAAACAATCAATTTTTTTTCAATGCCTAAAGCTTGCATAGTTGAAAACTCGAATTAGTAATTCATCTTTAAAGTATTACCCTACATCTTTGAGGAGTACTATTGGGTTCAGTTATGTACTTCTATGATGGATCATGTTGAATCAAGTTTTAATATTCTCCTAATCAACAACTTTATCAGCATTCTATACCAGTGCTTTTTCACGGCCACTTTCTTCTGAGTAATCTAACAAAGTCTAAGATCTCTCAGTTTAAAAATCAATTTATTTATTTTAGGTCTCAAAAGTACTTGGACTTATCGGAATTTTGTCGGTTTATAAGGCTTGACAAATAAACGAGCTTTCCTAATGCATACTATTGATTAAGCCTCACTTGCATCTTTTTGTTTTCAGGTGAAACTTAAAAAGACCTAGATTCAAATCTTTTTTTTTCTGGAATTGATAACCTGAAAAGTATAAAAAAAGTTTGAATAATGTTTCACTTAAGTGAAACTATAAGATTGAAAGTGGTTGAACTCAAAAAAACCAAGCGCATTTTCTTATTAAATTATTTTTAAGTCAATAGCTTGCTTTGGAACCGAATAGAAAAGAATTTACTTTATCCACTGCTTAATTTGAGACAATTAGAAATTTAATCTTTCAATTATTTGAAATAATTGCAAAAACAGAACTTATTCCCGTTTTTGAGAAATAAACCGGTCAAACTTATAATTCTTCAGTTATGACTTATTTTTTATACTCATAGAGTAATTCCAAATGGGAGATAAGTAATATTTAATAAAGATAATAACCTATTAGTAGTCGATAATCAATATTACTATACCCTCCTTTACACCAAAACACCCGACTTAGGACCTTTAACTCGGAAATTCGCAATCAATGGAGGGTGCAATCGGACCGCGCCAATTGTGCCCCCCACCACTTAAGTTTTATTGAAATAAAACCCGAACGATACCAAAACTGTGTTAACGATACCCAGCAGTCGTTGTGGATGTTGTCCTGTTGCCTCTTGTTGAGTCTGGAACACGTCTTTCAGCTTGCCACCTACCCTCCAGTCACCGGCAAAGTTATCATTAACGTGTTTAAATACTCAAACAACACTCAAGGGAGGGTACCTAGTCAACCACCAAAACACTCAATTCTTCGATCAGAAATGATATAAATTAATCTGAAACAACAACAAGTAGGAAGGTCAGATCACATCTCGTCTGGAAATTGTACATAAACTGTCATTTTACATTTTTTACTGTTTTTGAATTTTTTTTGGGTTTTTGTACTTTTTTATTTTCAAATAAATTTGTTTTTGGCTTTTTTGTTGCTTATCCTCCGTTTTTGTTTTACGGTTTCTCTTTCATTATTTTTGGTCCCAGGGCCTTGTGACAAGCGGGCTCATGACTTCCCACCTAACCCTCCGGCCCCGGAATTTTTGGTCTTAACTAAGTTAAAAAGCTAAATCGTAAGAGGTGGAGGGTCGGTACCTCCCGCCTAATACCATACAAGATCTTAAGGCCTCTAATTCGGTAATACGCCCGGATCGGAGTGTTAGTTACTGAAACGTTTGCTGATTATGATTGTCATGCCTTTAACAGGCCCACACAGGAGCGCCATAAAAACGTTTATGTAACATTCGCCCAAACACTGCATAGTGACGGAGCAAAGAAACGCACCTTAATTCTACTCGTTTTTCACCGTCTAAACCTAGCCAGTTAGTTTTCTGGTCTGTTTAGGGCTAAGTGAAAAGTTTCCATTTTTAGGCCATCAGTCAAACGACCTTTGACCAGCTTTCGTTGCCCATAGCTGGTTCTCGGATCTCCAGAATACGTGACTACCATTAAAAACGCGGCTCAAAATCCAATATTTACTATGTTTTTAGTGACAGTAAAATACTAAATCCATTGGGGATGGATTGATCTTTTCCTCTTCCTAGCTAATCATGCTCTGAAAGACTATATAAAACCGAAGTTAATTCAACCATTCAGGGGATCACAGCAGCTAAAAAGTGTATATTACAGTCTACTGAGTCTCTGGGCACCAGACCTCATATTCCGTTCTCCTCCTGAGATAACAATCTTATCTCCTCAATCTCGTGGCACGAGAGGGTACAGATCTACTCCGGCTGTCCCACTGAAGCCTCCTTTCTTCTTACCTGCCTCAGTTAATTGCCTTTTTGTGTGTGATAGTCATGATAGTTACTCCGTTTTTTGCTGTTGTTTTTCTTGACTTGTTCGTTCGATGTTCTCGTTCGTTGTGTTCTTATCCCGTTTTCTGGTCAAAATGGCCGTTCCCTCTTTTCTCAGAAATAATCTGCTGAAAATCGAAATTATAAAAATTGTGAATTCCAGAAAATTCCTACCCTCGTTTTCATCACGAATTCGTCTTTAACGTCATTTTGTCCGTTTTCTTCCGTCGAAGGATGCGATCTTCGATGGTGCCAATCCGGTGGAATGGCACACACTGACGGAAATCATGCACTAGTGTGTCCAAAGATCAAACACCGTTTCACCAGGCATACTAATTGCTATGTTCTTATATAAGAAGCAATTAAAGCAGCAGGCTACCCATCTTCTCTTGAACCAGTAGGTTTATTACGTAAAGATGGTCGAAGACCTGATGGGCTGACTCTGACGCCTTGGTCTAGAGAACGGGTTCTAGGGTGGGATTTCACATGCATTAGCCGACTGGCTAACTCGAATGTGCATCTAGGGATCATTCCTGGCTCCAGCGCTGCTTCTGAAGCCGAAGAGCGAAAAAAGAATCATTACTCGGATCTCCCTTCAACTGTTACTTTTGAACCCATAGCCATAGAAACGTTAGGCGGGATTGGGAGATCATCGCTTGAATTCATCAAAGACTTTGCAGGTAAGATCAAGGACGCGACAGGTGAGAAACTCGCTCTTAAACATCTTAAACAGAGACTGGATCTTGCAGTTCAGCGAAGAAATAATGGTTGTACTTTGGAGGCACTCTCTCAGTGATTCACATTTGTAAATTGCTTAATTTTATACTTTACTTTATTCCTTTTCTCCAATAGAAAATTCTTTTTTTTTCCGGGTTACAAAATTTTTTGTTTTTCGAACTACTACTACTACTACTACTCTTATATGATAGCTTTAAAAAGTACTACTTTTAAAATTCGCAAATGTCTAACTGTTTAAAGCATCATTCCAAGTCTCTTAGGCGTTATTAGAAAGGTCTTCTTGACCAAAGCGGAAAAAATTACTGAATTAAAGATATTTGAAACAATCAATTTTTTTTCAATGCCTAAAGCTTGCATAGTTGAAAACTCGAATTAGTAATTCATCTTTAAAGTATTACCCTACATCTTTGAGGAGTACTATTGGGTTCAGTTATGTACTTCTATGATGGATCATGTTGAATCAAGTTTTAATATTCTCCTAATCAACAACTTTATCAGCATTCTATACCAGTGCTTTTTCACGGCCACTTTCTTCTGAGTAATCTAACAAAGTCTAAGATCTCTCAGTTTAAAAATCAATTTATTTATTTTAGGTCTCAAAAGTACTTGGACTTATCGGAATTTTGTCGGTTTATAAGGCTTGACAAATAAACGAGCTTTCCTAATGCATACTATTGATTAAGCCTCACTTGCATCTTTTTGTTTTCAGGTGAAACTTAAAAAGACCTAGATTCAAATCTTTTTTTTCTGGAATTGATAACCTGAAAAGTATAAAAAAAGTTTGAATAATGTTTCACTTAAGTGAAACTATAAGATTGAAAGTGGTTGAACTCAAAAAAACCAAGCGCATTTTCTTATTAAATTATTTTTAAGTCAATAGCTTGCTTTGGAACCGAATAGAAAAGAATTTACTTTATCCACTGCTTAATTTGAGACAATTAGAAATTTAATCTTTCAATTATTTGAAATAATTGCAAAAACAGAACTTATTCCCGTTTTTGAGAAATAAACCGGTCAAACTTATAATTCTTGAGTTATGACTTATTTTTTATACTCATAGAGTAATTCCAAATGGGAGATAAGTAATATTTAATAAAGATAATAACCTATTAGTAGTCGATAATCAATAATACTATATCCTCCTTTACACCAAAACACCCGACTTAGGACCTTTAACTCGGAAATTCGCAATCAATGGAGGGTGCAATCGGACCGCGCCAATTGTGCCCCCCACCACTTAAGTTTTATTGAAATAAAACCCGAACGATACCAAAACTGTGTTAACGATACCCAGCAGTCGTTGTGGATGTTGTCCTGTTGCCTCTTGTTGAGTCTGGAACACGTCTTTCAGCTTGCCACCTACCCTCCAGTCACCGGCAAAGTTATCATTAACGTGTTTAAATACTCAAACAACACTCAAGGGAGGGTACCTAGTCAACCACCAAAACACTCAATTCTTCGATCAGAAATGATATAAATTAATCTGAAACAACAACAAGTAGGAAGGTCAGATCACATCTCGTCTGGAAATTGTACATAAACTGTCATTTTACATTTTCTACTGTTTTTGAATTTTTTTTGGGTTTTTGTACTTTTTTATTTTCAAATAAATTTGTTTTTGGCTTTTTTGTTGCTTATCCTCCGTTTTTGTTTTACGGTTTCTCTTTCATTATTTTTGGTCCCAGGGCCTTGTGACAAGCGGGCTCATGACTTCCCACCTAACCCTCCGGCCCCGGAATTTTTGGTCTTAACTAAGTTAAAAAGCTAAATCGTAATAGGTGGAGGGTCGGTACCTCCCGCCTAATACCATACAAGATCTTAAGGCCTCTAATTCGGTAATACGCCCGGAGCGGAGTGTTAGTTACTGAAACGTTTGCTGATTATGATTGTCATGCCTTTAACAGGCCCACACAGGAGCGCCATAAAAACGTTTATGTAACATTCGCCCAAACACTGCATAGTGACGGAGCAAAGAAACGCACCTTAATTCTACTCGTTTTTCACCGTCTAAACCTAGCCAGTTAGTTTTCTGGTCTGTTTAGGGCTAAGTGAAAAGTTTCCATTTTTAGGCCATCAGTCAAACGACCTTTGACCAGCTTTCGTTGCCCATAGCTGGTTCTCGGATCTCCAGAATACGTGACTACCATTAAAAACGCGGCTCAAAATCCAATATTTACTATGTTTTTAGTGACAGTAAAATACTAAATCCATTGGGGATGGATTGATCTTTTCCTCTTCCTAGCTAATCATGCTCTGAAAGACTATATAAAACCGAAGTTAATTCAACCATTCAGGGGATCACAGCAGCTAAAAAGTGTATATTACAGTCTACTGAGTCTCTGGGCACCAGACCTCATATTCCGTTCTCCTCCTGAGATAACAATCTTATCTCCTCAATCTCGTGGCACGAGAGGGTACAGATCTACTCCGGCTGTCCCACTGAAGCCTCCTTTCTTCTGACCTGCCTCAGTTAATTGCCTTTTTGTGTGTGATAGTCATGATAGTTACTCCGTTTTTTGCTGTTGTTTTTCTTGACTTGTTCGTTCGATGTTCTCGTTCGTTGTGTTCTTATCCCGTTTTCTGGTCAAAATGGCCGTTCCCTCTTTTCTCAGAAATAATCTGCTGAAAATCGAAATTATAAAAATTGTGAATTCCAGAAAATTCCTACCCTCGTTTTCATCACGAATTCGTCTTTAACGTCATTTTGTCCGTTTTCTTCCGTCGAAGGATGCGATCTTCGATGGTGCCAATCCGGTGGAATGGCACACACTGACGGAAATCATGCACTAGTGTGTCCAAAGATCAAACACCGTTTCACCAGGCATACTAATTGCTATGTTCTTATATAAGAAGCAATTAAAGCAGCAGGCTACCCATCTTCTCTTGAACCAGTAGGTTTATTACGTAAAGATGGTCGAAGACCTGATGGGCTGACTCTGACGCCTTGGTCTAGAGAACGGGTTCTAGGGTGGGATTTCACATGCATTAGCCGACTGGCTAACTCGAATGTGCATCTAGGGATCATTCCTGGCTCCAGCGCTGCTTCTGAAGCCGAAGAGCGAAAAAAGAATCATTACTCGGATCTCCCTTCAACTGTTACTTTTGAACCCATAGCCATAGAAACGTTAGGCGGGATTGGGAGAACATCGATTGAATTCATCAAAGACTTTGCAGGTAAGATCAAGGACGCGACAGGTGAGAAACTCGCTCTTAAACATCTTAAACAGAGACTGGATCTTGCAGTTCAGCGAAGAAATAATGGCTGTACTTTGGAGGCACTCTCTCAGTGATTCACTTTTGTAAAGTGCTTACTTTTATACTTTACTTTATTCCTTTTCTCCAATAGAAAATTCTTTTTTTTTCCGGGTTACAAAATTTTTCGTTTTTCGAACTACTACTACTACTACTACTCTTATATGATAGCTTTAAAAAGAACTACTTTTAAAATTCGCAAATGTCTAACTGTTTAAAGCATCATTCCAAGTCTCTTAGGCGTTATTAGAAAGTTCTTCTTGACCAAAGCGGAAAAAATTACTGAATTAAAGATATTTGAAACAATCAATTTTTTTTCAATGCCTAAAGCTTGCATAGTTGAAAACTCGAATTAGTAATTCATCTTTAAAGTATTACCCTACATCTTTGAGGAGTACTATTGGGTTCAGTTATGTACTTCTATGATGGATCATGTTGAATCAAGTTTTAATATTCTCCTAATCAACAACTTTATCAGCATTCTATACCAGTGCTTTTTCACGGCCACTTTCTTCTGAGTAATCTAACAAAGTCTAAGATCTCTCAGTTTAAAAATCAATTTATTTATTTTAGGTCTCAAAAGTACTTGGACTTATCGGAATTTTGTCGGTTTATAAGGCTTGACAAATAAACGAGCTTTCCTAATGCATACTATTGATTAAGCCTCACTTGCATCTTTTTGTTTTCAGGTGAAACTTAAAAAGACCTAGATTCAAATCTTTTTTTTCTGGAATTGATAACCTGAAAAGTATAAAAAAAGTTTGAATAATGTTTCACTTAAGTGAAACTATAAGATTGAAAGTGGTTGAACTCAAAAAAACCAAGCGCATTTTCTTATTAAATTATTTTTAAGTCAATAGCTTGCTTTGGAACCGAATAGAAAAGAATTTACTTTATCCACTGCTTAATTTGAGACAATTAGAAATTTAATCTTTCAATTATTTGAAATAATTGCAAAAACATAACTTATTCCCGTTTTTGAGAAATAAACCGGTCAAACTTATAATTCTTGAGTTATGACTTATTTTTTATACTCATAGAGTAATTCCAAATGGGAGATAAGTAATATTTAATAAAGATAATAACCTATTAGTAGTCGATAATCAATAATACTATATCCTCCTTTACACCAAAACACCCGACTTAGGACCTTTAACTCGGAAATTTGCAATCAATGGAGGGTGCAATCGGACCGCGCCAATTGTGCCCCCCACCACTTAAGTTTTATTGAAATAAAACCCGAACGATACCAAAACTGTGTTAACGATACCCAGCAGTCGTTGTGGATGTTGTCCTGTTGCCTCTTGTTGAGTCTGGAACACGTCTTTCAGCTTGCCACCTACCCTCCAGTCACCGGCAAAGTTATCATTAACGTGTTTAAATACTCAAACAACACTCAAGGGAGGGTACCTAGTCAACCACCAAAACACTCAATTCTTCGATCAGAAATGATATAAATTAATCTGAAACAACAACAAGTAGGAAGGTCAGATCACATCTCGTCTGGAAATTGTACATAAACTGTCATTTTACATTTTTTACTGTTTTTGAATTTTTTTTGGGTTTTTGTACTTTTTTATTTTCAAATAAATTTGTTTTTGGCTTTTTTGTTGCTTATCCTCCGTTTTTGTTTTACGGTTTCTCTTTCATTATTTTTGGTCCCAGGGCCTTGTGACAAGCGGGCTCATGACTTCCCACCTAACCCTCCGGCCCCGGAATTTTTGGTCTTAACTAAGTTAAAAAGCTAAATCGTAAGAGGTGGAGGGTCGGTACCTCCCGCCTAATACCATACAAGATCTTAAGGCCTCTAATTCGGTAATACGCCCGGAGCGGAGTGTTAGTTACTGAAACGTTTGCTGATTATGATTGTCATGCCTTTAACAGGCCCACACAGGAGCGCCATAAAAACGTTTATGTAACATTCGCCCAAACACTGCATAGTGACGGAGCAAAGAAACGCACCTTAATTCTACTCGTTTTTCACCGTCTAAACCTAGCCAGTTAGTTTTCTGGTCTGTTTAGGGCTAAGTGAAAAGTTTCCATTTTTAGGCCATCAGTCAAACGACCTTTGACCAGCTTTCGTTGCCCATAGCTGGTTCTCGGATCTCCAGAATACGTGACTACCATTAAAAACGCGGCTCAAAATCCAATATTTACTATGTTTTTAGTGACAGTAAAATACTAAATCCATTGGGGATGGATTGATCTTTTCCTCTTCCTAGCTAATCATGCTCTGAAAGACTATATAAAACCGAAGTTAATTCAACCATTCAGGGGATCACAGCAGCTAAAAAGTGTATATTACAGTCTACTGAGTCTCTGGGCACCAGACCTCATATTCCGTTCTCCTCCTGAGATAACAATCTTATCTCCTCAATCTCGTGGCACAAGAGGGTACAGATCTACTCCGGCTGTCCCACTGAAGCCTCCTTTCTTCTTACCTGCCTCAGTTAATTGCCTTTTTGTGTGTGATAGTCATGATAGTTACTCCGTTTTTTGCTGTTGTTTTTCTTGACTTGTTCGTTCGATGTTCTCGTTCGTTGTGTTCTTATCCCGTTTTCTGGTCAAAATGGCCGTTCCCTCTTTTCTCAGAAATAATCTGCTGAAAATCGAAATTATAAAAATTGTGAATTCCAGAGAATTCCTTCCCTCGTTTTCATCACGAATTCGTCTTTAACGTCATTTTGTCCGTTTTCTTCCGTCGAAGGATGCGATCTTCGATGGTGCCAATCCGGTGGAATGGCACACACTGACGGAAATCATGCACTAGTGTGTCCAAAGATCAAACACCGTTTCACCAGGCATACTAATTGCTATGTTCTTATATAAGAAGCAATTAAAGCAGCAGGCTACCCATCTTCTCTTGAACCAGTAGGTTTATTACGTAAAGATGGTCGAAGACCTGATGGGCTGACTCTGACGCCTTGGTCTAGAGAACGGGTTCTAGGGTGGGATTTCACATGCATTAGCCGACTGGCTAACTCGAATGTGCATCTAGGGATCATTCCTGGCTCCAGCGCTGCTTCTGAAGCCGAAGAGCGAAAAAAGAATCATTACTCGGATCTCCCTTCAACTGTTACTTTTGAACCCATAGCCATAGAAACGTTAGGCGGGATTGGGAGAACATCGATTGAATTCATCAAAGACTTTGCAGGTAAGATCAAGGACGCGACAGGTGAGAAACTCGCTCTTAAACATCTTAAACAGAGACTGGATCTTGCAGTTCAGCGAAGAAATAATGGCTGTACTTTGGAGGCACTCTCTCAGTGATTCACTTTTGTAAAGTGCTTACTTTTATACTTTACTTTATTCCTTTTCTCCAATAGAAAATTCTTTTTTTTCCGGGTTACAAAATTTTTCGTTTTTCGAACTACTACTACTACTACTACTCTTATATGATAGCTTTAAAAAGAACTACTTTTAAAATTCGCAAATGTCTAACTGTTTAAAGCATCATTCCAAGTCTCTTAGGCGTTATTAGAAAGTTCTTCTTGACCAAAGCGGAAAAAATTACTGAATTAAAGATATTTGAAACAATCAATTTTTTTTCAATGCCTAAAGCTTGCATAGTTGAAAACTCGAATTAGTAATTCATCTTTAAAGTATTACCCTACATCTTTGAGGAGTACTATTGGGTTCAGTTATGTACTTCTATGATGGATCATGTTGAATCAAGTTTTAATATTCTCCTAATCAACAACTTTATCAGCATTCTATACCAGTGCTTTTTCACGGCCACTTTCTTCTGAGTAATCTAACAAAATCTAAGATCTCTCAGTTTAAAAATCAATTTATTTATTTTAGGTCTCAAAAGTACTTGGACTTATCGGAATTTTGTCGGTTTATAAGGCTTGACAAATAAACGAGCTTTCCTAATGCATACTATTGATTAAGCCTCACTTGCATCTTTTTGTTTTCAGGTGAAACTTAAAAAGACCTAGATTCAAATCTTTTTTTTTCTGGAATTGATAACCTGAAAAGTATAAAAAAAGTTTGAATAATGTTTCACTTAAGTGAAACTATAAGATTGAAAGTGGTTGAACTCAAAAAAACCAAGCGCATTTTCTTATTAAATTATTTTTAAGTCAATAGCTTGCTTTGGAACCGAATAGAAAAGAATTTACTTTATCCACTGCTTAATTTGAGACAATTAGAAATTTAATCTTTCAATTATTTGAAATAATTGCAAAAACAGAACTTATTCCCGTTTTTGAGAAATAAACCGGTCAAACTTATAATTCTTCAGTTATGACTTATTTTTTATACTCATAGAGTAATTCCAAATGGGAGATAAGTAATATTTAATAAAGATAATAACCTATTAGTAGTCGATAATCAATATTACTATACCCTCCTTTACACCAAAACACCCGACTTAGGACCTTTAACTCGGAAATTCGCAATCAATGGAGGGTGCAATCGGACCGCGCCAATTGTGCCCCCCACCACTTAAGTTTTATTGAAATAAAACCCGAACGATACCAAAACTGTGTTAACGATACCCAGCAGTCGTTGTGGATGTTGTCCTGTTGCCTCTTGTTGAGTCTGGAACACGTCTTTCAGCTTGCCACCTACCCTCCAGTCACCGGCAAAGTTATCATTAACGTGTTTAAATACTCAAACAACACTCAAGGGAGGGTACCTAGTCAACCACCAAAACACTCAATTCTTCGATCAGAAATGATATAAATTAATCTGAAACAACAACAAGTAGGAAGGTCAGATCACATCTCGTCTGGAAATTGTACATAAACTGTCATTTTACATTTTTTACTGTTTTTGAATTTTTTTTGGGTTTTTGTACTTTTTTATTTTCAAATAAATTTGTTTTTGGCTTTTTTGTTGCTTATCCTCCGTTTTTGTTTTACGGTTTCTCTTTCATTATTTTTGGTCCCAGGGCCTTGTGACAAGCGGGCTCATGACTTCCCACCTAACCCTCCGGCCCCGGAATTTTTGGTCTTAACTAAGTTAAAAAGCTAAATCGTAAGAGGTGGAGGGTCGGTACCTCCCGCCTAATACCATACAAGATCTTAAGGCCTCTAATTCGGTAATACGCCCGGATCGGAGTGTTAGTTACTGAAACGTTTGCTGATTATGATTGTCATGCCTTTAACAGGCCCACACAGGAGCGCCATAAAAACGTTTATGTAACATTCGCCCAAACACTGCATAGTGACGGAGCAAAGAAACGCACCTTAATTCTACTCGTTTTTCACCGTCTAAACCTAGCCAGTTAGTTTTCTGGTCTGTTTAGGGCTAAGTGAAAAGTTTCCATTTTTAGGCCATCAGTCAAACGACCTTTGACCAGCTTTCGTTGCCCATAGCTGGTTCTCGGATCTCCAGAATACGTGACTACCATTAAAAACGCGGCTCAAAATCCAATATTTACTATGTTTTTAGTGACAGTAAAATACTAAATCCATTGGAGATGGATTGATCTTTTCCTCTTCCTAGCTAATCATGCTCTGAAAGACTATATAAAACCGAAGTTAATTCAACCATTCAGGGGATCACAGCAGCTAAAAAGTGTATATTACAGTCTACTGAGTCTCTGGGCACCAGACCTCATATTCCGTTCTCCTCCTGAGATAACAATCTTATCTCCTCAATCTCGTGGCACGAGAGGGTACAAATCTACTCCGGCTGTCCCACTGAAGCCTCCTTTCTTCTTACCTGCCTCAGTTAATTGCCTTTTTGTGTGTGATAGTCATGATAGTTACTCCGTTTTTTGCTGTTGTTTTTCTTGACTTGTTCGTTCGATGTTCTCGTTCGTTGTGTTCTTATCCCGTTTTCTGGTCAAAATGGCCGTTCCCTCTTTTCTCAGAAATAATCTGCTGAAAATCGAAATTATAAAAATTGTGAATTCCAGAAAATTCCTACCCTCGTTTTCATCACGAATTCGTCTTTAACGTCATTTTGTCCGTTTTCTTCCGTCGAAGGATGCGATCTTCGATGGTGCCAATCCGGTGGAATGGCACACACTGACGGAAATCATGCACTAGTGTGTCCAAAGATCAAACACCGTTTCACCAGGCATACTAATTGCTATGTTCTTATATAAGAAGCAATTAAAGCAGCAGGCTACCCATCTTCTCTTGAACCAGTAGGTTTATTACGTAAAGATGGTCGAAGACCTGATGGGCTGACTCTGACGCCTTGGTCTAGAGAACGGGTTCTAGGGTGGGATTTCACATGCATTAGCCGACTGGCTAACTCGAATGTGCATCTAGGGATCATTCCTGGCTCCAGCGCTGCTTCTGAAGCCGAAGAGCGAAAAAAGAATCATTACTCGGATCTCCCTTCAACTGTTACTTTTGAACCCATAGCCATAGAAACGTTAGGCGGGATTGGGAGATCATCGCTTGAATTCATCAAAGACTTTGCAGGTAAGATCAAGGACGCGACAGGTGAGAAACTCGCTCTTAAACATCTTAAACAGAGACTGGATCTTGCAGTTCAGCGAAGAAATAATGGTTGTACTTTGGAGGCACTCTCTCAGTGATTCACATTTGTAAATTGCTTAATTTTATACTTTACTTTATTCCTTTTCTCCAATAGAAAATTCTTTTTTTTTTCCGGGTTACAAAATTTTTTGTTTTTCGAACTACTACTACTACTACTACTCTTATATGATAGCTTTAAAAAGTACTACTTTTAAAATTCGCAAATGTCTAACTGTTTAAAGCATCATTCCAAGTCTCTTAGGCGTTATTAGAAAGGTCTTCTTGACCAAAGCGGAAAAAATTACTGAATTAAAGATATTTGAAACAATCAATTTTTTTTCAATGCCTAAAGCTTGCATAGTTGAAAACTCGAATTAGTAATTCATCTTTAAAGTATTACCCTACATCTTTGAGGAGTACTATTGGGTTCAGTTATGTACTTCTATGATGGATCATGTTGAATCAAGTTTTAATATTCTCCTAATCAACAACTTTATCAGCATTCTATACCAGTGCTTTTTCACGGCCACTTTCTTCTGAGTAATCTAACAAAGTCTAAGATCTCTCAGTTTAAAAATCAATTTATTTATTTTAGGTCTCAAAAGTACTTGGACTTATCGGAATTTTGTCGGTTTATAAGGCTTGACAAATAAACGAGCTTTCCTAATGCATACTATTGATTAAGCCTCACTTGCATCTTTTTGTTTTCAGGTGAAACTTAAAAAGACCTAGATTCAAATCTTTTTTTTCTGGAATTGATAACCTGAAAAGTATAAAAAAAGTTTGAATAATGTTTCACTTAAGTGAAACTATAAGATTGAAAGTGGTTGAACTCAAAAAAACCAAGCGCATTTTCTTATTAAATTATTTTTAAGTCAATAGCTTGCTTTGGAACCGAATAGAAAAGAATTTACTTTATCCACTGCTTAATTTGAGACAATTAGAAATTTAATCTTTCAATTATTTGAAATAATTGCAAAAACATAACTTATTCCCGTTTTTGAGAAATAAACCGGTCAAACTTATAATTCTTGAGTTATGACTTATTTTTTATACTCATAGAGTAATTCCAAATGGGAGATAAGTAATATTTAATAAAGATAATAACCTATTAGTAGTCGATAATCAATAATACTATATCCTCCTTTACACCAAAACACCCGACTTAGGACCTTTAACTCGGAAATTTGCAATCAATGGAGGGTGCAATCGGACCGCGCCAATTGTGCCCCCCACCACTTAAGTTTTATTGAAATAAAACCCGAACGATACCAAAACTGTGTTAACGATACCCAGCAGTCGTTGTGGATGTTGTCCTGTTGCCTCTTGTTGAGTCTGGAACACGTCTTTCAGCTTGCCACCTACCCTCCAGTCACCGGCAAAGTTATCATTAACGTGTTTAAATACTCAAACAACACTCAAGGGAGGGTACCTAGTCAACCACCAAAACACTCAATTCTTCGATCAGAAATGATATAAATTAATCTGAAACAACAACAAGTAGGAAGGTCAGATCACATCTCGTCTGGAAATTGTACATAAACTGTCATTTTACATTTTCTACTGTTTTTGAATTTTTTTTGGGTTTTTGTACTTTTTTATTTTCAAATAAATTTGTTTTTGGCTTTTTTGTTGCTTATCCTCCGTTTTTGTTTTACGGTTTCTCTTTCATTATTTTTGGTCCCAGGGCCTTGTGACAAGCGGGCTCATGACTTCCCACCTAACCCTCCGGCCCCGGAATTTTTGGTCTTAACTAAGTTAAAAAGCTAAATCGTAATAGGTGGAGGGTCGGTACCTCCCGCCTAATACCATACAAGATCTTAAGGCCTCTAATTCGGTAATACGCCCGGAGCGGAGTGTTAGTTACTGAAACGTTTGCTGATTATGATTGTCATGCCTTTAACAGGCCCACACAGGAGCGCCATAAAAACGTTTATGTAACATTCGCCCAAACACTGCATAGTGACGGAGCAAAGAAACGCACCTTAATTCTACTCGTTTTTCACCGTCTAAACCTAGCCAGTTAGTTTTCTGGTCTGTTTAGGGCTAAGTGAAAAGTTTCCATTTTTAGGCCATCAGTCAAACGACCTTTGACCAGCTTTCGTTGCCCATAGCTGGTTCTCGGATCTCCAGAATACGTGACTACCATTAAAAACGCGGCTCAAAATCCAATATTTACTATGTTTTTAGTGACAGTAAAATACTAAATCCATTGGGGATGGATTGATCTTTTCCTCTTCCTAGCTAATCATGCTCTGAAAGACTATATAAAACCGAAGTTAATTCAACCATTCAGGGGATCACAGCAGCTAAAAAGTGTATATTACAGTCTACTGAGTCTCTGGGCACCAGACCTCATATTCCGTTCTCCTCCTGAGATAACAATCTTATCTCCTCAATCTCGTGGCACGAGAGGGTACAGATCTACTCCGGCTGTCCCACTGAAGCCTCCTTTCTTCTTACCTGCCTCAGTTAATTGCCTTTTTGTGTGTGATAGTCATGATAGTTACTCCGTTTTTTGCTGTTGTTTTTCTTGACTTGTTCGTTCGATGTTCTCGTTCGTTGTGTTCTTATCCCGTTTTCTGGTCAAAATGGCCGTTCCCTCTTTTCTCAGAAATAATCTGCTGAAAATCGAAATTATAAAAATTGTGAATTCCAGAAAATTCCTACCCTCGTTTTCATCACGAATTCGTCTTTAACGTCATTTTGTCCGTTTTCTTCCGTCGAAGGATGCGATCTTCGATGGTGCCAATCCGGTGGAATGGCACACACTGACGGAAATCATGCACTAGTGTGTCCAAAGATCAAACACCGTTTCACCAGGCATACTAATTGCTATGTTCTTATATAAGAAGCAATTAAAGCAGCAGGCTACCCATCTTCTCTTGAACCAGTAGGTTTATTACGTAAAGATGGTCGAAGACCTGATGGGCTGACTCTGACGCCTTGGTCTAGAGAACGGGTTCTAGGGTGGGATTTCACATGCATTAGCCGACTGGCTAACTCGAATGTGCATCTAGGGATCATTCCTGGCTCCAGCGCTGCTTCTGAAGCCGAAGAGCGAAAAAAGAATCATTACTCGGATCTCCCTTCAACTGTTACTTTTGAACCCATAGCCATAGAAACGTTAGGCGGGATTGGGAGAACATCGATTGAATTCATCAAAGACTTTGCAGGTAAGATCAAGGACGCGACAGGTGAGAAACTCGCTCTTAAACATCTTAAACAGAGACTGGATCTTGCAGTTCAGCGAAGAAATAATGGCTGTACTTTGGAGGCACTCTCTCAGTGATTCACTTTTGTAAAGTGCTTACTTTTATACTTTACTTTATTCCTTTTCTCCAATAGAAAATTCTTTTTTTTCCGGGTTACAAAATTTTTCGTTTTTCGAACTACTACTACTACTACTACTCTTATATGATAGCTTTAAAAAAAACTACTTTTAAAATTCGCAAATGTCTAACTGTTTAAAGCATCATTCCAAGTCTCTTAGGCGTTATTAGAAAGTTCTTCTTGACCAAAGCGGAAAAAATTACTGAATTAAAGATATTTGAAACAATCAATTTTTTTTCAATGCCTAAAGCTTGCATAGTTGAAAACTCGAATTAGTAATTCATCTTTAAAGTATTACCCTACATCTTTGAGGAGTACTATTGGGTTCAGTTATGTACTTCTATGATGGATCATGTTGAATCAAGTTTTAATATTCTCCTAATCAACAACTTTATCAGCATTCTATACCAGTGCTTTTTCACGGCCACTTTCTTCTGAGTAATCTAACAAAGTCTAAGATCTCTCAGTTTAAAAATCAATTTATTTATTTTAGGTCTCAAAAGTACTTGGACTTATCGGAATTTTGTCGGTTTATAAGGCTTGACAAATAAACGAGCTTTCCTAATGCATACTATTGATTAAGCCTCACTTGCATCTTTTTGTTTTCAGGTGAAACTTAAAAAGACCTAGATTCAAATCTTTTTTTTTCTGGAATTGATAACCTGAAAAGTATAAAAAAAGTTTGAATAATGTTTCACTTAAGTGAAACTATAAGATTGAAAGTGGTTGAACTCAAAAAAACCAAGCGCATTTTCTTATTAAATTATTTTTAAGTCAATAGCTTGCTTTGGAACCGAATAGAAAAGAATTTACTTTATCCACTGCTTAATTTGAGACAATTAGAAATTTAATCTTTCAATTATTTGAAATAATTGCAAAAACAGAACTTATTCCCGTTTTTGAGAAATAAACCGGTCAAACTTATAATTCTTGAGTTATGACTTATTTTTTATACTCATAGAGTAATTCCAAATGGGAGATAAGTAATATTTAATAAAGATAATAACCTATTAGTAGTCGATAATCAATAATACTATATCCTCCTTTACACCAAAACACCCGACTTAGGACCTTTAACTCGGAAATTTGCAATCAATGGAGGGTGCAATCGGACCGCGCCAATTGTGCCCCCCACCACTTAAGTTTTATTGAAATAAAACCCGAACGATACCAAAACTGTGTTAACGATACCCAGCAGTCGTTGTGGATGTTGTCCTGTTGCCTCTTGTTGAGTCTGGAACACGTCTTTCAGCTTGCCACCTACCCTCCAGTCACCGGCAAAGTTATCATTAACGTGTTTAAATACTCAAACAACACTCAAGGGAGGGTACCTAGTCAACCACCAAAACACTCAATTCTTCGATCAGAAATGATATAAATTAATCTGAAACAACAACAAGTAGGAAGGTCAGATCACATCTCGTCTGGAAATTGTACATAAACTGTCATTTTACATTTTTTACTGTTTTTGAATTTTTTTTGGGTTTTTGTACTTTTTTATTTTCAAATAAATTTGTTTTTGGCTTTTTTGTTGCTTATCCTCCGTTTTTGTTTTACGGTTTCTCTTTCATTATTTTTGGTCCCAGGGCCTTGTGACAAGCGGGCTCATGACTTCCCACCTAACCCTCCGGCCCCGGAATTTTTGGTCTTAACTAAGTTAAAAAGCTAAATCGTAAGAGGTGGAGGGTCGGTACCTCCCGCCTAATACCATACAAGATCTTAAGGCCTCTAATTCGGTAATACGCCCGGAGCGGAGTGTTAGTTACTGAAACGTTTGCTGATTATGATTGTCATGCCTTTAACAGGCCCACACAGGAGCGCCATAAAAACGTTTATGTAACATTCGCCCAAACACTGCATAGTGACGGAGCAAAGAAACGCACCTTAATTCTACTCGTTTTTCACCGTCTAAACCTAGCCAGTTAGTTTTCTGGTCTGTTTAGGGCTAAGTGAAAAGTTTCCATTTTTAGGCCATCAGTCAAACGACCTTTGACCAGCTTTCGTTGCCCATAGCTGGTTCTCGGATCTCCAGAATACGTGACTACCATTAAAAACGCGGCTCAAAATCCAATATTTACTATGTTTTTAGTGACAGTAAAATACTAAATCCATTGGGGATGGATTGATCTTTTCCTCTTCCTAGCTAATCATGCTCTGAAAGACTATATAAAACCGAAGTTAACTCAACCATTCAGGGGATCACAGCAGCTAAAAAGTGTATATTACAGTCTACTGAGTCTCTGGGCACCAGACCTCATATTCCGTTCTCCTCCTGAGATAACAATCTTATCTCCTCAATCTCGTGGCACGAGAGGGTACAGATCTACTCCGGCTGTCCCACTGAAGCCTCCTTTCTTCTTACCTGCCTCAGTTAATTGCCTTTTTGTGTGTGATAGTCATGATAGTTACTCCGTTTTTTGCTGTTGTTTTTCTTGACTTGTTCGTTCGATGTTCTCGTTCGTTGTGTTCTTATCCCGTTTTCTGGTCAAAATGGCCGTTCCCGCTTTTCTCAGAAATAATCTGCTGAAAATCGAAATTATAAAAATTGTGAATTCCAGAAAATTCCTACCCTCGTTTTCATCACGAATTCGTCTTTAACGTCATTTTGTCCGTTTTCTTCTCGTCGAAGGATACGATCTTCGATGGTGCCAATCCGGTGGAATGGCACACACCGACGGAAATCATGCACTAGTGTGTCCAAAGATCAAACACCGTTTCACCAGGCATACTAATTGCTATGTTCTTATATAAGAAGCAATTAAAGCAGCAGGCTACCCATCTTCTCTTGAACCAGTAGGTTTATTACGTAAAGATGGTCGAAGACCTGATGGGCTGACTCTGACGCCTTGGTCTAGAGAACGGGTTCTAGGGTGGGATTTCACATGCATTAGCCGACTGGCTAACTCGAATGTGCATCTAGGGATCATTCCTGGCTCCAGCGCTGCTTCTGAAGCCGAAGAGCGAAAAAAGAATCATTACTCGGATCTCCCTTCAACTGTTACTTTTGAACCCATAGCCATAGAAACGTTAGGCGGGATTGGGAGAACATCGATTGAATTCATCAAAGACTTTGCAGGTAAGATCAAGGACGCGACAGGTGAGAAACTCGCTCTTAAACATCTTAAACAGAGACTGGATCTTGCAGTTCAGCGAAGAAATAATGGCTGTACTTTGGAGGCACTCTCTCAGTGATTCACTTTTGTAAATTGCTTAATTTTATACTTTACTTTATTCCTTTTCTCCAATAGAAAATTCTTTTTTTTTCCGGGTTACAAAATTTTTTGTTTTTCGAACTACTACTACTACTACTACTCTTATATGATAGCTTTAAAAAGTACTACTTTTAAAATTCGCAAATGTCTAACTGTTTAAAGCATCATTCCAAGTCTCTTAGGCGTTATTAGAAAGGTCTTCTTGACCAAAGCGGAAAAAATTACTGAATTAAAGATATTTGAAACAATCAATTTTTTTTCAATGCCTAAAGCTTGCATAGTTGAAAACTCGAATTAGTAATTCATCTTTAAAGTATTACCCTACATCTTTGAGGAGTACTATTGGGTTCAGTTATGTACTTCTATGATGGATCATGTTGAATCAAGTTTTAATATTCTCCTAATCAACAACTTTATCAGCATTCTATACCAGTGCTTTTTCACGGCCACTTTCTTCTGAGTAATCTAACAAAATCTAAGATCTCTCAGTTTAAAAATCAATTTATTTATTTTAGGTCTCAAAAGTACTTGGACTTATCGGAATTTTGTCGGTTTATAAGGCTTGACAAATAAACGAGCTTTCCTAATGCATACTATTGATTAAGCCTCACTTGCATCTTTTTGTTTTCAGGTGAAACTTAAAAAGACCTAGATTCAAATCTTTTTTTTTCTGGAATTGATAACCTGAAAAGTATAAAAAAAGTTTGAATAATGTTTCACTTAAGTGAAACTATAAGATTGAAAGTGGTTGAACTCAAAAAAACCGAGCGCATTTTCTTATTAAATTATTTTTAAGTCAATAGCTTGCTTTGGAACCGAATAGAAAAGAATTTACTTTATCCACTGCTTAATTTGAGACAATTAGAAATTTAATCTTTCAATTATTTGAAATAATTGCAAAAACAGATCTTATTCCCGTTTTTGAGAAATAAACCGGTCAAACTTATAATTCTTGAGTTATGACTTATTTTTTATACTCATAGAGTAATTCCAAATGGGAGATAAGTAATATTTAACAAAGATAATAACCTATTAGTAGTCGATAATCAATATTACTATACCCTCCTTTACACCAAAACACCCGACTTAGGACCTTTAACTCGGAAATTCGCAATCAATGGAGGGTGCAATCGGACCGCGCCAATTGTGCCCCCCACCACTTAAGTTTTATTGAAACAAAACCCGAACGATACCAAAACTGTGTTAACGATACCCAGCAGTCGTTGTGGATGTTGTCCTGTTGCCTCTTGTTGAGTCTGGAACACGTCTTTCAGCTTGCCACCTACCCTCCAGTCACCGGCAAAGTTATCATAAACGTGCTTAAATACTCAAACAACACTCAAGGGAGGGTACCTAGTCAACCACCAAAACACTCAATTCTTCGATCAGAAATGATATAAATTAATCTGAAACAACAACAAGTAGGAAGGTCAGATCACATCTCGTCTGGAAATTGTACATAAACTGTCATTTTACATTTTTTACTGTTTTTGAATTTTTTTTGGGTTTTTGTACTTTTTTATTTTCAAATAAATTTGTTTTTGGCTTTTTTGTTGCTTATCCTCCGTTTTTGTTTTACGGTTTCTCTTTCATTATTTTTGGTCCCAGGGCCTTGTGACAAGCGGGCTCATGACTTCCCACCTAACCCTCCGGCCCCGGAATTTTTGGTCTTAACTAAGTTAAAAAGCTAAATCGTAAGAGGTGGAGGGTCGGTACCTCCCGCCTAATACCATACAAGATCTTAAGGCCTCTAATTCGGTAATACGCCCGGATCGGAGTGTTAGTTACTGAAACGTTTGCTGATTATGATTGTCATGCCTTTAACAGGCCCACACAGGAGCGCCATAAAAACGTTTATGTAACATTCGCCCAAACACTGCATAGTGACGGAGCAAAGAAACGCACCTTAATTCTACTCGTTTTTCACCGTCTAAACCTAGCCAGTTAGTTTTCTGGTCTGTTTAGGGCTAAGTGAAAAGTTTCCATTTTTAGGCCATCAGTCAAACGACCTTTGACCAGCTTTCGTTGCCCATAGCTGGTTCTCGGATCTCCAGAATACGTGACTACCATTAAAAACGCGGCTCAAAATCCAATATTTACTATGTTTTTAGTGACAGTAAAATACTAAATCCATTGGGGATGGATTGATCTTTTCCTCTTCCTAGCTAATCATGCTCTGAAAGACTATATAAAACCGAAGTTAATTCAACCATTCAGGGGATCACAGCAGCTAAAAAGTGTATATTACAGTCTACTGAGTCTCTGGGCACCAGACCTCATATTCCGTTCTCCTCCTGAGATAACAATCTTATCTCCTCAATCTCGTGGCACGAGAGGGTACAGATCTACTCCGGCTGTCCCACTGAAGCCTCCTTTCTTCTTACCTGCCTCAGTTAATTGCCTTTTTGTGTGTGATAGTCATGATAGTTACTCCGTTTTTTGCTGTTGTTTTTCTTGACTTGTTCGTTCGATGTTCTCGTTCGTTGTGTTCTTATCCCGTTTTCTGGTCAAAATGGCCGTTCCCGCTTTTCTCAGAAATAATCTGCTGAAAATCGAAATTATAAAAATTGTGAATTCCAGAAAATTCCTACCCTCGTTTTCATCACGAATTCGTCTTTAACGTCATTTTGTCCGTTTTCTTCTCGTCGAAGGATACGATCTTCGATGGTGCCAATCCGGTGGAATGGCACACACCGACGCAAATCATGCACTAGTGTGTCCAAAGATCAAACACCGTTTCACCAGGCATACTAATTGCTATGTTCTTATATAAGAAGCAATTAAAGCAGCAGGCTACCCATCTTCTCTTGAACCAGTAGGTTTATTACGTAAAGATGGTCGAAGACCTGATGGGCTGACTCTGACGCCTTGGTCTAGAGAACGGGTTCTAGGGTGGGATTTCACATGCATTAGCCGACTGGCTAACTCGAATGTGCATCTAGGGATCATTCCTGGCTCCAGCGCTGCTTCTGAAGCCGAAGAGCGAAAAAAGAATCATTACTCGGATCTCCCTTCAACTGTTACTTTTGAACCCATAGCCATAGAAACGTTAGGCGGGATTGGGAGAACATCGATTGAATTCATCAAAGACTTTGCAGGTAAGATCAAGGACGCGACAGGTGAGAAACTCGCTCTTAAACATCTTAAACAGAGACTGGATCTTGCAGTTCAGCGAAGAAATAATGGCTGTACTTTGGAGGCACTCTCTCAGTGATTCACTTTTGTAAAGTGCTTAATTTTATACTTTACTTTATTCCTTTTCTCCAATAGAAAATTCTTTTTTTTTCCGGGTTACAAAATTTTTCGTTTTTCGAACTACTACTACTACTACTACTCTTATATGATAGCTTTAAAAAGTACTACTTTTAAAATTCGCAAATGTCTAACTGTTTAAAGCATCATTCCAAGTCTCTTAGGCGTTATTAGAAAGTTCTTCTTGACCAAAGCGGAAAAAATTACTGAATTAAAGATATTTGAAACAATCAATTTTTTTTTGTTTTTCTTTTATAAAGGTAATCAGAAGGTCAAAAGTATCATAGTAATCGAGGTTACAGTCAGGAGTCCCTTCAACACGTATTCCAGTCAAAATCCTTGGAATTTTCTAGATATGGAAATGATTTAAGAAGATGACAATTGTTTAAGTCCTTTTCAATTAAAGTCGATAAGTGTTACGTTTCTTCAATAAGATCACGCAACTCATCACGAAAAATATAATATACAAATATAACTGTTTTATAAATTTTCCTCGAAAGTTATTTTGTCATTTATTGTTCCAAGTACGCAAGTTTGCAATCTGTATTGCCAGGGAGATTCTCTGTTTTAAAAAGCTGCCTGCTCTGTGTTCCTCGGTGCATATGCTTAGGTTCATACAAAGCTTGGTCGAAAAAATTTCTGTGCTGGGGCCGGCCGCGCCCTGAATTTGTCATTTTTTTGCTCTTCCGCTTCAGCGGCAGCCGTACCAGGGTTACAAACAAAACCGGCATTAATCCAACAGGGAGCTAAGGAGTCTATCACCGTTACATCCCACAAGAGCTGCTTAACAAGAGCCCATGGAAGGAGCGTCAATCCGTCTGGTCGCTTCTGATTGGTCGTGTAGATAGTCGTGGTTCTAAAACAGACGGAATGTGAGTGGAAGTAAAACTGTGCTTTATAAGGGCATTCAGGTTTGAATGCCTAGAGAATCTCCCAGCACTTTTGAGGCAAGAAAGACCATGCCAATCATCCTTGGTAACGTCTTTTCTGCACAGGCAATTATGCCGTTCGGGTATTTTTGAGCCTAATCGAAGTTCTATCGCAATTCTGAGTTGTTGGTTCGACAGTTTTAAACTTAAATTTTTGCACGGGATGAAGTTCAACCATTGGGAGCCAAATTTATCTAGGAAAGCGTAAAATCTTTACATCCGATGGTTTGAGTCGTAAAATCAAATTTCGCTGTCATAAATTGGCTCCGTCCATTTTTTTTGGATTTAATTTTCCGGAGCCATTTCAATTTTTCCAAGTTCAAACCACCGTTTAAGCGCATCATCATAGGTTCTATCCACATGCTCCAAACCAAAGATTTTGCTCAAGGCATCTTTTGCTCCTACTGCTGTGGCTAAGAAAGCGGGTAAAGCGAGTAGACGAGCGCAAAAAACGCCCAAGCCACCTTTGGCTGCCAAAAGAACTGCTTGTAAAAACTGGTTATCATCCATTTTCACGTTAGTGACCTTGCATAACGAATTTCTCAGAAAATTGTCGCAGCGTTCCAAAAAATCATTTTCCAAAAACAAGGTCTCGTACGCAAAAAAATATAGGAGTTTTGGCATGCTAAAGCAATTTTTCAGAAATTAAAAACCATAATGGGCGTCTAGTTTGTCAATGACATCCGAGATTTTTTCAAGCTCCTTAATTTTTTCGTCGAGCAATTCTTTTCGGCAAACTTTGCCAATTGGAGATCCTAAAAGGAGGAGTTCTTCTTTTGTTTTTGTTTTTATTTTGGGGCAAATTTTTTGAAATTGTGTTAAAAATGAATTATACTGTGTAATAGTAGTCGGTCCCAAAAAACAAAGTTCGCACTTCTCAGTGTTCAAGCTCAGGCCGTAAATTTGTTCTAATTTCAGAATGTTTTTAAGGTCCCGGAGTACTACCTTATAGTTGTCGGCTAAATTTCCGTCATCTAAATACCAAATGTTAATTTTCGACTCCAATTGTTTGACTAGTCTATGAATTGTTTCCGCAAAAAGGTTTGGGGCTTCAGGATCACCTTGCTGAGTTCCGTCTTCTGACGTTATGACAGAGGTTTCGTAAAAAAGTAACTAGGTTTACCATACGCGCAATGGGTTGAATTATACAATTCGGGGCGATTTGAATCAACATGATTCAGCATTGTTTCTCTATTTAGAGAGTTAAAGGCATTCTTAAAATCTAGTTTTAAAAGAACAGTGCATTCTGGATTTTCGTCTCGTTCAATTAGGTTTCGAAATGAGTGTGCAGCTATTTCTGCTCCTCGTTTGGTACCGCATCCTACCTGCACGTTTACGAAAAAATTTTGTCGCTCGTAGAGGGCCTTGCTTCCAGCGCATTTAGACGCGATACGTATCAGGGTGTTGCCTATGGCAATCGGTCTCAACCCTCCGTCTATCTTTATGAGGGCGATAAGCTTTAAGCCAAAAAAAAATAGTTCTTAGGGGTTCGGGCATTTTGCCATCTTCAATGAGGTTTATCAGCTTAGAAAGCGATTTCAGAAAATTAAGTCGTGCACTGCCATTCGACTTACTAACAAGATCTCTGAAAATTTGAGGAAATGTTTTATCAGGACCTGCTGCTGATCCGTTCGGAAAGGACATTATCGCTTTGTATAGATCGAAATCGGTTACAAAAAAAATCTATCCCAATTTTCTGGATTTGGAGCTGCAAATTTGGCTCGCGGAGGGTAGTTAGACAACAACTTTTGATTTTATCAGTTGAAAAAGGAGCAATTTTGTCATCCGAAGCAGCAAGCCTTATTCCTCCTTCATCGAGCATACATTTCCTTCATCGAGCTTACTACTTATGAACGTTATTCTCTGTTCGAGGTCACTCTGAGGCGGGCTTGCAATTTGGGGATGGGGTTTTGAAAGTGACACGTCATTTACTCGTTTTTTTTTTATTTATCAAAGAGCTCATGCTTGTGGTATGTATGCGTCCACATCTTATCTGTTGCTCCAAAAAAAACAAGAACGACGTTAAAAAATTAGCCATTTTGTAACAGCTTCTACATTGTAGACGATGTCATTTATTTTGTCCGACAGACTTTCCGCCTGGGAACACGCGAGTTTTTGGTACTCTCTTGAGTACTCGGACGTTTGAGATAGCTGTATTAACATAATTTTCTAGCACTTAATCCTTACTATTGTTGCTTTATTAACAGATTTTACATCAACGCATAATGGACACTGAAACCATTAGGTTTTCTTAGAGTCGCTAAGAGAATAATTTACACAACTGATATGATACCAACTAGAAAAACAATCACATCTAATCCAATTTATCAGTCCTGGAGTTTTTAAGCAATCTTTGCTTGTACACTCTTTGTTGTTTTTCCTCATCTTGACGCAGCGTAAAGGTTAAAAAAAAGGATTTTGACTGGAATTTGAGGGACTGAATTAACCCATGATAAGCGGTTAGTGGGAATTTTATATATCAGCAAATAAAAAAAATTAAAGACAATTAAATTAATTTAAATTTTAAAATCGAATTATAAAAATCAAAAGCAAGGAACAATCTCACCCGAGCTCAGTAGGTCCAGCGGTGCACCACCAGACACTTCAAGCCAGTTCCAGTTTCCAACCTCCCCACAAAAAGCCACTTGACAAACCTGTCTCTAAAATCCCTCAGAGGGCGCTCCACAAACATCAAACATACCAAATCTATTTAAAAGGTTTATCACAACAATCAGGCCAAAAGGGTCATTAGGAAAAGAGATTGTCTGAATTTGCGATATGAGTGGCCACTTGTCAACATGGCCATGAAGTGTGAATGTGGACAAAATAACAGCATTGACCACTCATTAAATTGTAATCTAGGTGGCTTTGTGATTATGCGCCATAACTGCTTCCGGGATCTCTTTGCTGATGTTCTTGATAGTGTATGTAAAGATGTAAGCATTGAGCCTCCGCTAATTTCCCTGACCGATGAGGAAAAAATTACTATTCGCGGAAACATTGAAGAAGGCGCTCGTCTCGATATCGCGTGCAGGTCTTTCTGGACGCCAATGCAAAAATCGATGTACGACGTCAGAGTGACCCACATCAACTCACCATCGAACCGTGCTAAGCCAGTTAAATTAATTCTTGCCGACCACGAGAAGATGAAGAAATCTGCACACCTAGAACGGGTTCAGCAAGTGGAGCATGCCAGTTTCACCCCCCTTGTCTTTGCTACTAATGGAGCAATGGTTGAAGAGGCCGATCACTTTTGTACTGTTCTAGCGGAGAAACTTTGCTCTAAGAATGGCTGCTCTTACGCTGATATTAAGAACTATATAAGAAAGCGCCTGAGTTTTACCGTCATCAAGTCCGCTCTGATAGCCCTACGCGGTAAAAGGAAAATGAGAGATTCTCCAGTAAGAATGGTGGATGCTGATGTAAATGTTCTCAATTACCGATAGTCTGTGTTTTAGTTCACTCTCTCCTAGATGCGCCTTTCTTCTGTCCTTTCCCGTGTCGTCCTTCTTGTCTCTCTGCTATAGCTCTCCGCCAACCCAGTTCCATATTCATCAGTGTCTATCGCCCGCTCTACTTCCATCTGTTCACGGTTCCCGAGTACCACAACTCGGCCTGTCGTTGCACACCGTTTTGGATGGTTTGATGCTGTGCTTTTTTACTATATTGAATATGTCTGTTTCTGTTCTGTATTTTTCAGATACAAATTTTAATTAACTGATTTGACTACAAAACACATCTTTAAAATAAAACAATCTAAAAGTTGCCCTAACAAACCGCCATCATTTCTAGGGTCGCATGTTAAATGTTGCGAGGGGGCCCTACCCCCTCTCAATGAGCTTCTATAGCGTCGTGAGCACGCGCCCATCAAGGTAGTTTTTTTCATATTGGCTTGCTTCTCATTTTTCGTCCAATAGTTTTTTGTTTGTGTGGTATCAAAAGTGATGCGAAGCTCCCCCTCGCATGTATGTGATAAATCATTGTCCCTGAAAGCAATCTCGATTTTGAAGCTATTGGTTTTGAAGGTTTATACCTGACGAGTATAATAGGAAAAGATTTGGTATGTTTGATATCATAGTTACGGATGTTTGATATCATAGATACGGATGGGAACCAACCAAAACCCCACTCACATGTGCATGTGGTCCTGATTTTAACTTGACACATGCGCTTCACTGTGCAAAGGGTGGTTACACACACATAAGACACAATGAAATTAGAGACACATTCGCCAACCTCATGAACGAGGTTTGCCATGACGTCGAGATTGAGCCGAAACTTCAGCCGTTGCAAGGCGAAAGCTTTGTCACAATTCAACTACAACTGAAGATGAGGCACGACTTGACATTAAGGCAAACGGACTCTGGGGTTCACGATTCAGCCGCGCTTTCTTTGATGTGAATATTTTCAACCCCCATGCTTAAACATCGCAAAAACTGCATAAGGATGCATACAAATACCACGAAACGCTGAAGAACTCCAAATATCAGCAAAGAATTTTAAACGTAGAGCAGAGTAGCTTCTGCCCGCTAATTTTTGGATGCACCGGTGGCGCTGCTCCAACAGCCACGCGGACGATGCAGCGATTGGCCGAAAAACTAAGTGAAAAAAGACAAGAAAGCTATACAGAATCTATAAACTACATAAGAACTAAAATAAGCTTCGCGCTCCTGAGGAGCTCTATACTTTGTATAAGGGGGTGCAGATCGCTACGCAAAGTTCAATGTATCGACAACTCCATAAGCGCTATTGTAGAGGAAGGACGGCTAAGATAAATTAAAATTACGACGATGCATTTAATGCTGATTTATGACTTCATTGCTGATATATATATGCATTTTTATATCGCTGGTATGGCCCTATCCAGCTTGTGCACTTACCGTAACTAAACGGAAGGGCCCCTTTTGTAATTTAGTTTTTTTTATAGGAAAATACCGCTATTTTGATGAAAAGTGTTAATGGATCATAGTCGTTGCATCGCTGTTTAACTAGAGTTTTGAACTGTTTTCAGTTTGAATGGAATCCTTCCTTATGTCCAAATTGCAAGGCAATACGCGTCAAACTGTTAGCTGGGTGCTTCTTCTTATGTATCTGGGCGGGACTTTCTACTTAATGCATTACCTTTTCGACATAAGCGACCAGTATTCACAGCTTGCATTGGATCATGCGAAGCACTACAAGAAAAAAGATCGACAGCTGTTGGGAATCTACGACATGATAGCTGAACACATGTTCAACGTGCCGTTCTCCTGGTGGATTGTTATCCTTCTTGTGCCTTACATTTCCATTTTTGCCCTGCTGATCACTTGCACTCGCACGAATTGTGTATTACTCGGCGATAAAGCCGACTGTCGCCTTCCCCATGTGAAAGTGGACCAAACTTTCAAAGCTGGCAAGGGAGCCAAAGTTAAGTGATTTGAACTCTGAAGATAAACTTAAAAAACTGGGCAATTTCACTTGTAAACTTCGTATTTTTACATATCTCCTGTAAATAATGTTTGCGTGCTGTGAATGTAAATTATATTTGATTTATGATATGAGTTTCTACGATTTTCAATAATAGTTTTGAAACTGTATTTTCTTTGTTAATTAGAAATCTAGTTTTTTCTTCGTATTCTCTTTTAAAATACTCTGCCCTCGTTTTACGGCCATTTTGTCTCTTTTTGAAATAAATGAGGTTGTGCGATTTCCTTTAGCTTTTGCCCTACTAATAGTGATTGCCACCAATTTCAAATTCATGTCAATTGCCATCTGTGTAATTGAAAGGTCTTTATCTGGTAGTTGAGTAAATTCAACTAACAAAATGTAGTTTTTTTTTGCGTGGTGTGATGAAAAGGTCTGAACGAAAAACTAACACTTAAGCATATTTGAAAAACAAAGTAAAACAGACGATTTGGACAACAATTTCTGTAGCAAAATGACTGGAAAATCAAATAAAAAATTTAAATGTTCAAAATTTTTTTCAATTTGTTTCGAGTAAAGCTAAGTTTTCACGGCTTAATTTAAGAAAAAATCTTTTGTAAGCCAGCTCGCTCGCTTTAATCGCTCAAAATAAGACTAAATCTCAAAAATATCAAACCAATTTTTCTCAATACCGGGGACAATTTTTTGACAATTATCACTGGACCCATTCCGATGAGTAATTGTGGTGCTTGATTTTGCGTGAAAAAAAACAACAACTAGAATAGCTCGTTACTGCAAGTAGCTCAGAATGTTTTGGCCATAGTCTTAAAAATACAAAAATGAATTTCTTTTTAAAAAACCGTTTCTTTATGCGTGGTGTTTTTTTGTTAGTGTCATTGTTTTGGCGTGATGCGATAAAAGGATGTGAAACAAAAACTAGAGCTTAGGCATAATCGAAAAACATAGAAAAATAGGCAAATTGGAAGACAATTTTAGTAGAAAAACGACAAGAGAAACAAAAAATTTTCAATTTTTTGCAGTTTCTTGAAGTTTTTGATTCCAAAAGCCGCAAAAAAACTTTAACTCGAGTAAAACTAAGTTTTACGGCTTAAATTAAGCTTTTGTATTGTTAAAAGCCATTAAAATAAGCTATTGTAAGCCTGTTTGCTTGCTTTAATCGCTCGAATCAAGAAGAACTATCATGAATTTCAAAACGTTTTTTTCTCGACACCGGGAAAAATTTTATCAAATAACGACTTAAAGGGATTTAATTTGATGTATCACTCAACTCTCTCCGATGATTGTTTGTGGTAGCTAATTTTGCGTAGAAAAAAGAAAAAAAAATTGTTTGTGGTAAGTGATTTTTCGTAGAAAGAAGAAAAAACGAAAACACCCGAATAAAGTTCCTCTCCATTTTTCAAACGGTCGGTACAAAAAGGGTAACAGTTTGGTGAGTAACTTTAACTGAATGCTCCAGGCATTTATCCTTGCCAAAAAGTTAGTTGTAAAACGAAAATTTTGATTTTTTAAAAGTGAAATTAGTAGTCCGCAGATTGAATTGATTTTCAAATTGATTATAGAGACGTTTAATCGTACATATAATGAAAACAAAAAGTTTGCGTGCGTGCTTGAGTCTGTTACAAAAACCACCCTGAAAAGTACTTGAACGACTTCGCATAGAGTGCCATATGAAGAGTGTCACTTATGAAGAGTGTCATGGTCTGAACAAATTTGAGTTTTATGAAGAAATTATGGAGAAAAAGGATAAGAAAGATCGCATTTCGCATTCAGCGGCCTCTCGTTTATTTTGCAGGTTTTCTTTCGATGGTTAGAATTGAACACCTGCATCTCTATTGACAAATTTGAAAATAACTTTCATTTTGAATTAAAGCACCTTAAAGTTACTGATGTTTTCTCAAGCACTGAAAAAAGCTTTGCTATTTTTTAAGAATAGATTTTTGCAGTTAGATAATCTGCGATGGACGTTGTGATCTTTTTCTGGATTATAGCGGTGATTGTTTCTTGAAATTTATGAAACTTCCGCGAACATGCTTACAAGCATGATTTTCGTCACCGTGTCATTTGATGGTTATACAGTTAGAAATTTATAACGAGAAGTTTTTTTTGTTCCGACCATTGAAAATGGGGAGGAACTTAGTATTCGTGTTTCAGTTTTTTTTTGTTTTCCACGCAAAATCAGGTAACACAAATAATCATCGGACTAGGTTGAGTGATATATCATAATAAAGCCCTTACATTCGTGATTCGAACCACATTCAAAAAATTTTTAAAATGTCCCCCCGTGTCAAGAAAAACCGGTTCGAAAGTTTTGATTTTTCGTCTTATTTCGAGCGAATAAAGGGAGCAAGTAGTCTTATTTTAACTGCTTAAAAGCTTGCTATACCTGAGTTTAAAACTTAAAAACTTAGAGTAACGTTAGTTTACTTTGAGTATTTTAGCGCCTTTTTGGAATCAAAATTTTCACAAAAATTCAAAAAACTGCAAAACTTTAAAAAAAAAACGTTTGTTTTGTTTTTTCAAGTAACTTTTCCAAAAATTTCTCCATTCTAATTAGCTTATTTGACTATAACTGACATATATATCCTAGACTCCAGTTTTTTCTTCAGCTCCTTTTATCACACCACGCCGAAAAAAAACGACAATAATTTGAAAAAACTTTGTTGTATTTTTTAAGACTGGTCGGAACATTCTGTGCCATTTGCACAGTAACCGGCTATTCTTGTTTTTGTTTACTCATAGTGGATTTTGGTTTCAGGGTAGTGTTACAACCTATTTTAGCTAACGGTGCAAAATATGAAGTCTTGCTGTTTTCAAAATGTTGGCAAAAAAGAGCTAGCGAGCGTAGTGTAATAGTATGAATCTAATTTTCTCCAGCCGAAGTCGAAAATAAAAGTAGTCCTAATTTGCTGGCTTTTTTGATATAATCACGTTTTGTAGCTTTGAAAACTTCATAGCATCAGTTCTCTGCTTTATTGGCAGCTGGTGTTAGCCAATCATAAGCGACTTACTGGGCGGAGAAGATTCAATAATGTAGTTAGCAATATTTTTATTTTTTGGTGGCAGTGAGTTCCAATTTGTTGCAGTATTTTTTGGAGCATTAGTTCAATTTCAAGGGCCTGAGGCGCAGTTGCTAAAACGTAAGAAGCTTATCTCGAGGTCAAAGGTTCGAGTCCAACATATAGCAAATGTTTTAATTCAAGGCTTGTTTCTACCTTTACTTGTTTCTTTCAGAACTGCTTTTTGTCTTCGTAGCATGTTTGCGAAGTGCAGCTTCGCATCTGTGTTAATGTGTGGGATGATGTTATAACGTACATGATGTGTTATTATGGAACTCGAGCATTCAGTGCTTCCTGGTATTAAACAGAAACCATGCTTAAACAGTAAATAAGCCGCCTTAAATAATTTTTAGTGAATGAGCTTTGATTGTTACTCTAACTCTAAGCTAGTAATCATTGTAAAAACTCATGTTTTTGAAGTGTTTCAGCTGATTTTGCAAAATGAGTATAATTTTGTGGGTTTTTTGTTTTTTCTTTCAACATAGTCATTCATCTTTATCGCCCCCCTTCCGTCTTTGTATCCAAGATACATTTCGCATCTCTTCAAATTGAATGATCTTTCGCTGAAACTGGTGATCTTTTGTTGAAACAGTCAGAGGCACTTCTAAAGCTACTGAGTATTCTAGTAAAATGCCTGTACTTTAGAAATATTTCAAACATAAATAATTATAATCAAACTAATAGATTTTCAACAAAACAAGAGATGATTATTTTTGGATCTACTCAACAATTGCCACCTTTCAAAAAAAGATGGCAATTGTTAAGAAGATTAAATTGGCGAATTTTTGACCCATCAGATAGCAGCAAAACTTGAATTTAAAATATAAAGCTATAGTGCTATTTAAATGCTTTTACTTACAGGGGTGACAATTCTTTAGTAGATACCAAAGGTAGCGCGATTGTTAAGTAGATCTCTATTTTTGATTACGCTTAGCAAGCGCTATTAAACCGGATTTATTTTTTCAAATTAACATGTTGCCTTGCAAAACCTTTTACCCATTTTGATAGCTCGATTTATAATCAGCCCAAATTCAGTGTCGCATTCTCAATATTGAATATTCAGTTCATCGATACAGTGTAAAAATACATTACCGCATAATCATTCACTGCGTCTGGATAGCTAGAACAGGTTATTTAGCCGGACAAATAGCGCCACTCCGGGATTATTTCTCATTTAATATCGACTAAGTCAGAAAAACATATGAATCAGCTGAAAATTATTTATCTACAATGTAACTGTTTTTGAGCAGATAAAAAATCTTGAAATTTGGTCATCTGAGAACATTTCAATTTCGTGAGGTAAAAATTTATTTGATATCAAGAAAATGAAGTTTTTCACTGTGTTGCATGAAAGAGAATTTCCCATAACTGTTGTCTTACAACGATAAGAGAATTGATACCATTTGAAAAAAAATCGAGCCTTTCTCCGACTACTGATACTGCTGACATATAAATAATCAACTGGTGAACGTTTTAAATATTGAAAAATTGTTTCTATAAAAATTTGGGAAAGATAGATTTCATGAGCTGTGTCAATTTCGAGCTGAATAACTTCTTACGTTTGAACTAAATGTTCTTAGAATACCCTTATCTTATTTATAAATCCTTTGAATATGGCTGAGTTTTTGCACACGGTATGCACGTAAGCTGTCTGTTGTAGTATATTGTCAATTTTAAACACCAAATTTCTGGAAATTTAGTAAAATGACTTTTTCACCTGCTAGAGAAAATTCTACATCGATACAAAGTACGCCACGCTGTAAAATTCTAATTTTTTTTGGAGCTGATCCACATTGTGTTTCGCACGCACCAGTCATCGGTCTTCTTCAACCCATTTTCAAAATCTTTGTTTAATTTTGTAGTCTGAAGATAGGCAAAAAAGCACTGTCGTCAGCAAAAAAAAATCAGTTTTCGCAACAAAATTCAAAACCATTGATATTAATTCAGAACCAAGAACAGCGTGGTAGCACCCCAGACGCGACTTCTTGTTCACATGGAGGAAGTGACCATTACATTTTCACAATTAAATTTTCTATTTGTTAATCAATTTGATATCAACTTGTTGACTTTCCTCGAATACCACAAGTGCTCAATTTTTCTATAAGAACTGAATGATTAAATGTATCAATGATTTCCGTATTTCTATAAAGTGCCAAACCTGTTTTTTTTTGCTTTTTGCATAAACTCAGTAACGCGTAAAAATGCATGGGACATGAATGCTTTTCACGGATGACAAACTGCTGTAGTTTTCGAGTATTATGCTCTTTATGATGAAATTTTTTTTTGGATTAGTTTCTGGAAAGTTTTGCTTTAAGCTAAGTAGGTTATTAGGTCAAAAAATTTCTGAGGTTTTCGCTGCCTCCATCTTCAAAAATAGCAAAATTTATTTTAATTTTACGAAATCATGAAAAAAAAATTGTTTGGCAATAAATTCATTGAATACATCAGCCAAGAAAACAGCAGACGGTGCACATAACTTAATCATCATCTTTTTTAATAAATCCAGGCCAGATGATTTTTTGTTTCTGATGTGATTGAAACAATGTTTTTGTTGACTTCATGTCTATCTGATTTAAAAATTACAAAACTTGAAGTCAGTTTCTCCAATTGCTCTATAGTAGAACATGCTGGGAGTATGGATTCGCTACGGTGTTTCTATATGGTCACAAAACGATATTTAGTGATCTGGTTTGGGTTCCATCAGTTTCTGAGATGCTTTTTGCTTTGCGCAGATATTATTGGAGACTCGAAACATTCACTTAAAATATAGCCACAATTCCAAATTCTATCGTAGTTTTTCTTAACAGTTCTTTTTTTCAAATTAAATGTTTTTACAGATGTTATCAACGTTCTCCTGTGAAAAGTTTTAAACCTTTTTGACCAGTATATGATCTCTTTTTTAACTTATTTCAATGATAATAGTGGTAACCCTGGCTTTGTGATTCTGTTGTGTGAAAGTATGGATTAGAGAAAACCGGTTACAAACCTCCAAACATGTTTTAGTCAAATTCGTCATCATGTCATCAACATTTCCGCAGACCACTTTTAAAATTGATCAAGAATAAATAGAAGGTTTAAGCAGTTTCTTCTTGCTACGAACTTCAAGTTTGTCGCTCTAAAAATACAAGTACTGTTGTCACGAAGAAATGCAAAAATGCCAGAAAAGCATAATGATTGCTTGAAGATGTTTTCAAGGTAGCTACGGTCAGAATGTTAAAAATTACAAATGGATCAATACTGGTAATATTTGTAGGAAGTCGACTTGTTTCTTCATTTTTTGATATTGAGTAGTCACTTAGGACATGGAGTAGTGGCTGCTGTTCTAGTGATGCAACAAACCTTTTTAATTGGTCATAATGGTTGAGCAAAATTTAATCTCCAAAAAAAGTATATCACACTCCTCTTATCATATTAGAAACCTTTAAAAACATCAATTTTGACAAAGAAAAAGTTATGTTTGTTTTTTCAAACCAAAAGTTCTTTATGATTCTTATTGTTTTTTTTATGTGGACGCTCATCCTCATTAGAAAACAATAGAAACAGGCGGAGGATTTCGTTTGATAAGGTTTTCTATGAGGCAACAAAATTTATACAGTTTCGGCTCTTGTATGCCATGTTGGGAGTTTGAAACAACAATAGAAAATAATCAGCCACAATTCATTTGATTTTACCAGGCACGAACAATTACTTATTCGGGCTGCGGATGAAGTTTGACTTGCTATTTGCAAGCTAGCATTGTTTGTCTTCAAACAATCGACCTCCTTTCGATTATCAATTATTTCCATTTGGAGTCAGAAATAGGTTTTTAATCTGCACTCAATTTTGATGAGTTGAGGTGAGCGGATGTTTTTGTAGTCTATAATAGTTCATTTTATCCCTAGTATTCTGCAAGCTTTGTCTTGAACTTCATCACTTGTCATTTCGTCCCAAAATGCAAATTTTGTTCCAAACAGCTTCTCGTTGATGATTGGTCAAAACTTTGCAATAATCGGTCGATTTCTACCTTTTTCCGGGTAGAAAACGGCCCGCGGCAATTTCTTGTGGCTCAATTAAATTTTGTACTGACCTTTTAGTCTCCTCATGATTGATTTCACTGGGTACTCACCATAGTCTGACACTCCATGACAAGTCCATGAACACATAAAGAACGAATACCTTTCCACTTTTGTAATTCTTTTTTCCAGTTCGTAATCGTCTTTTAATAGCTTGTCATTTTCTCCTCTTTATTCCAGTATTTTATCCTGCTGGGAATAATTTTGTTTGATTAGTACTTCGAGGAGGGATTGTACAGATTCATCATCGTTGAAATCTATCATTGAAAGTTTCTGCAGTAAACTCATGTTTATTCGGTAGAAGCAATCGATTTTGACTAGCGTTTCGTGCAGTAAACGGAAGAAACAGTTTCGTTCTTAGCTAATCTATTTCGATTTGAATCTGGTTCCGTTGGTCATCTCTGAAACAACTTAAAACGTTCATTACAACATTTAGGCTATTAGGCTATTGTTCTCCACATTTGAGGCAGTGGGACGTCAAAGCTCTAACTCCACTGGGACATCAAAACTCTTGAGTATTCGAATCCGGTAAAGGCATTTGTTTTTTCATGTGTATAGTCAAAACTTAAGAAAAGATCTTTGCGAACTTAAGTTTTTTCCTCTGAAAAAGATTTGGCAGCTTATTGCTTATTAGTTTATTCTTAACGGATAAAAAGATGATTTCAAAGACGAATTTTAGGTAATGAGTTTTTTGAATTTTCATTATCAGCTTTGTAATAATCAATTGCCTGAAAATCATGACTTTGTCCGATTGTAAAAAAAATCAAAAACCGAATCATATTTTTCGCGGTTTTTGCAGTTGGTCTTTTAGAGTGATTTGAGTTTGTCAAATGATCTTTGGTGAATTAAATATGACGACGGGTTGATCCGTGAGGAGACAATTCGTAACAGGAGACAATTAATAACAAGCGACATTTCGTAATAGTAGATGAAGCGGGGAACTCTGATTTACGCGCAGTATTGCTCTCGTGCCGGATGTAAGCGGAGCGAAGCGGAGTAAGCGTCTTTTACTTGCCAATGCTTTGTTACGAATTGTCGCTTGTTACAAATTGTCGCTTGTTACGAATTGTCGCCGGTTACGAATTGTCGCTCGTTACGAATTACCGCCTGTTACGAATTGTAGCCTGTTACGGATTGTTGCCCTACCGTGTTGATCAAGCCTATTTTTGATTTATTTTCAATTATTTTTTTTCATTAGAAACACACAATGAAAAAAATGTAGAAAAATGTAGCAATTTTTGCAGTCATATTTGTGTGTTTCTGGGCACGTGTTTCTGCACCACAATTGAATAGAATCCGGAAAAAAAACTGAATAACAAAGTGTCTTCTAACTTGGTTCTCGACTTTTTCTCACTTGAAGATCTTCAATTGAAATAGCTTTGTTAAAATCTTAAATTTCAATCAACCAGTCAGTGCATCTGGCGGAAAGGTAACACGCATGTTTCAGACGACCAAAGTTCGGGACCTATTTTTGCGAACTAGAAACTTTCTCTTTTTTAGGGCTATCGCCTGTAATTTTTTTGTGTTCAGCAGTCTTTTAAGCTTCAACAGTTTTTAAATATTCCTTATACCATTTCTAATTCGCAATGGTAGAAATAATTGAGTTACAATCTTTTTTATAGTTTTATTTTGAGAACTATAAAATTTAATTAAAATGTAAAATTTTAAAAATATTAACAATTTGTCCTACACGATTTGCTATAACTACACTTTTTTTTGTTTATTTGAGCTGTATTTATGGGCATAGTGACGCTTCATAATGCTTTGATTGATTATGAGTTATGAATCAACCGTACAATGCCCCCCGCGCTAAGTGGCATCCTCAAGCATGGATTTATTTTAAAAAATCAATTCCGCATAAAATATTCATTTCGGCTCTTTTCCAGTTCCCCTCTTTCAAATTGAAATTTGAAAAGCTTTTTTAACATTGCCATAATGCAATGAAATTTGGCGTGGTGAACAAATCGACAACTGTGAACAGATTTGTTCTTCATACTTTACAGCGTAACATTCAGCCGTAATAACACGTAAAACAAACATAAAACTCGGTATTTTGAAAGATGGAACTGGAAAAGAGCCTTCATTTCAAACAAGCACGCTGAGTATACTGCTGGAGAGTTTCTTAATACCGAATAGCTATTTTATCATTTTTTGCCCTCGAAGTTAGTTTAAAAAAGAACGGTGTTTTATCCCCCCCCCCCCCTCAATTGGGGGGAGGGGACGGTACGGTTGATCTCAAGTTTCTTGCGCGTCTTTTTTGAGGCAGGACTTTTGTGACACAGGCGGCTTCGTCTCATTTTCTCGGCTAATTTGTCATGCTAAAATTGCGTTATTTCGCAAGTCGCGCGAGGCTTGTCAAAGTTATTCTCAATTTTTCGTTTTACTCGCTTTTTTGTTATTGGAAAACCTAAATTGAACTCCTTTTGGGGAAAAAATTGAAATGCCAATTTTAGAAAAATGAGCTGGAAGTTGGAACAATGAGCTGGAAATTTTAAGTCTTTTTCTGAAAAAGAAATAATCTCGGCCTTAACTGCTGGGTTCACTGACAGTGACTGCTATCAGCCACTTTTGAAAACCATGATTGTTTTTGCATTGTAATATTTCATCAAATATTGAAATATAAATAGCCGTTTATCAAATTATACAACGCCATTAAAATCATTCTTTCATGGTAGTGAATCAATTCGTGATTGCATGCGATGTTCTGCTTTGTCTCGTCTGATCGATTGGGTGCCTGGAAATTCTGTGGGTCTGTGATCCAGTCGGTCTTCACTGTGTCTCTGATGTCTGGTGCCTGGGACAGGAAAGCGAGTAGGGTTGGGTGGGCGACTCGTGTGTAAGCACCCTGGTTGGAACCGCAGTTGGGGGGTCCGCTGCCGAAAGCAACAATCCCACAGAGATATCGCTCGCCTATTCTTAAAATACAAAGGAGAAACATTTGATAAGTTTTCCTTCTTTCCCGTCTGTAAAGACTTGTGAGTTTTTAATGGCGCTGCTTTTGTTCACAATGTTCACCCCGCGCCCTTGAGTCATACGGTCTATATAGCTAGATTTTTTGTTTGTTTGTAATTTAGAACTTTGTCAAGCTATTCCCTGATTGCAAATGGGAATTCTCGTGCAAAGTTACTAAATGCTTATTCCTTAATTCATTAAGTTAGTCCTTTTCAGGTAGGGGTAGAAATTGTTGGGTACCACATGGGGTACCATATGGGAGGGGGGTAGTTATCTAGATCCATGATTTAACTTACTCGTTGAAGCATTCTAGAGGACCTCCTGAGTCCCCCGAACATGCATCGTATGGAAGGAGTTGATTGGTGAGGTTCTTTGCATGGACGCCTGCGTCTACCTGTTCCCCTCCCGCACACACGTAGCCATTGGGGTAGCACTTGGAGATCTCCGGCGCACTTTTATGCACAGACACCATACATGTCTGGATAGTGACATATACTGATCTGTTAACAAGATTTTTGCCAAAACTTAGCGGGAAAGTCAAACCGCGGATAATCAAGTTTGAGATTGAACAAATTTAAGACTTTGCTGAAAAAACACTAAACATAAAAATCACTTCATTCACAAACTCTTGATAATAACAAGCATAGCCGGTTACTGTGCAAGTAGCACATAATGTTCCAACCATATTCTGTAGAAAAACTACAAAAACTGAAATAACTCGATTGAAATAAAAATAAATTAAAATAAAAATTGAAATAACTCGAAAGTCTACTTATGTTGCTGTGACTCCAGTTTTAATTAAGATTCGTAAAACCGATTATGCTTGGATTAAGGAAAGAAAAAGTTGAGAAATTCGACATCTTGACCTCGCATAAGACATATTGTTTGGTTCTTTTTAAATCATCCAGTAGCCTACAAAACGAAAATTTGGCTAAAAAACGTTTAATTTAAACCTCATAGGATGGGGCTGAAAAAAACACTCATTTTTAAAATCATAATCTAAACCGCAGACTCTTATGTGTATAAAATTCTTGGGTTCATGCCCAGTTACCTGTTTTTCGGTGAAAGGGAATTTACGAAAGTCTATTTAAAGTACTTTTAGATGTTCTAGACTGCAAAAAACCGTCAGCATTAACAAATGAGCAAATTTCTACAAAATTTCTTCCGTGCAAACTGCCATACGAACAGCTTTCGAATATCTTCGAATTAAGAGGCACATAGCATAGTGCTACGAAGCGTTCACTCTGAAATCGTCAGATCGTGTATTCGATCCCATGCCATGGCAATGATAGTGTGCGAGGACGAGCTCTCACTTGACCTCTAGCTTCAGGTTTACGATAGCCTGACCAATTTCGGCTGCAATAGTGGTACCACGTGAAAGTTCTACACGCAAAAAAAAACTGCCTTGAGTCGCAAATAAAGAGCTTCGCTCAACAAAATAAGGCAGTCTGGACTGCAGGGAGATAATACAAATGGAAATGGACTATCCTCGACAGGAATGTTAAGGCCTAATGATGGCTCCTCTGTGATTCGCAGGAACCACATTGTATGGGGAGTTAAGACTGGTTTGCTCCTTGAGTTGGATGATTTAGAAATAACACTGACCTGACCCGATCGGTCCCTCCGAAAGTATCTTTCTGACTGCAGAGGGGGTCGACCTGTCGGTCGCACCAGGCCCCGAAGCCAGACACAGTAGCCCATTGCCCCACAAGAGGGGCGTCGTTTGTCGCCGGCAACTTAATCGGCATCGCGTATCTTGAAATGACTGCCAAGAGACCTTTTTACTTTTACCTCGTATGCACCTCCTCGATAAAAACAAAATTTGTCGTATTATGGTAAGCAATTAATGTGAAGTTATCAAGTACTACGGTAGATACAAATTACTTGTTCGAGTATGATTGAGTCAGTCTAAGTTTTATTCAGAAGTTCAGCATTTGCATCGATTGAGTTGTTAAATGTGCAACAGGTACTTATCAATTAATTAATTATTTGCATATTCTCCAAGACTCATATGTGTTAATACTAACTGACATAGGTTAAATAAAGCCGGAAAAAGTAAAATAATCCCTATTGGCGTAGGAAGAGCGATTACAGCCGCGTCGCAGTCTAGTAGAATTTTCACATCTTCAGGTCCGTACTTTGCCGCTTGGAACAGTCACTTTTCCAGTTTTTTTAAGAGCGGTAATATAAGTGTTTGATTTCCGTTGTACTTTGCAACACGTGTAACGGTAATCTCTTGATTTTCCCAAATAACCGTCCTTCAAATATCTGCATTTTTTAAAACAAAGAAGCAAGGAGTCTAAAAACTGGTACATGCATCATTCTGCAAATAAGAAAAATCAATCTTGTTCATCGGGAAATTATTTGAAGTACGTAGAATGAAAAGTAAAATTTCAGATTCAATAAGTTCGAAAAACGTGTGAATTTCTTAAGCTTCTTTTGGATTAATTGTTTCCTGAAAAAGTGCCTTCGAATCTGGTGGGAGTTGAATAGAACACAGTTCCTCGTAAGATGCCTTCCATGTTCTTGCCGAAACAATGCTTAGCTGTTACTATATAGGTCGGACTGATGATTATACCACTACATAGTGAATTATGTCCGTTAGGCCTGATTGTGGGTCCTTTACTATCCCAATTCCGCCAAACCAAAACTATACTTCGAGTTTATTGTGTATCCAGTGGCGGATTTAGGAGAGGGAGGGGAAGGCGCCTTTTTCTCTTCAGAAATTCGGCCCAGTGACCACCCAGAACCCAGTTTAGTACTATTTTACGCCATCAATTTTTGGTTAACTGACTCGAAGGTTTCCTAGAGGCGCTTTGGGTGCCAATAATAACTAGTTCAAAAGGGGGAGCGCGCGCCTCAAAGAAAACCCGAATTTTTGGTCAAAGTTTTCCAAAGAATGTCACAAAACGTCAATTTTGGCTTCTCTTCATTCAAAAAATCACCTGAAGTGGCACCGATTTTTCCATTAACCGATAAACAATAAGACAAAGTGATTAAACAGACATCATTGAGATCAGGGGCGGATCTAAGATTTTCTCGAAGGGGGGATTTTCAAAAAAATATTCGAAAGTTTTGTCAAACTATTTTTTAGGTCGACCAAATTGATTTTCCGCGCGCTCGCCCAAATCACTAAATACCTGTTTTTTTTTTGCGTTGCCTGCGAATACTTCCAAAAACGCGTTTTTGGAATGTTTTGACCAAGAAATTGCGTTTTTTTTTGTCCCGCGCTCTCCCTGAAAATTACTGTATGGTGCCTTTAGAAAGTTTTAGGTTTTTTCAGCCTAAATTGAATGTCTTAAAATAGTTCAAAAGTGAAGGGCATCGAAATTCTGAAACGTTGCAACACAGGGTTGGGGGACAGTAAAAGAGCCTGCTGGATGAGCGATAGTCTGACTGCCCACGGGTGTTCGATTGATGGTGTGATTTCTCCATTGATGACGCGTACGTTCTGGTATGTAAGTTCGTTCTTGTACTCGAACATGTAAGGACAGCCTACTTTGGCGACGCCTTCCTCAAAAGGGGTCACACATACGTCCTAAGGACATGTATGGTGTATTTTGAAACTTATAATTTTTTTTCATGAGAAAACCATCATAGTTAGATTTCGCAGAGTGAATGATCCTGTTAATTTCTCAGAGTTCTTTCTAAGTTTGTAAAACACGCGTCGTCTTTCCCTGATAATTTTGAGTTTTTTGTGCGATAGGTTATATAATCATGGTGATATCTTCCAGAAAACGTAGAAAAATTTAAAATTCCTTCTAAAAAACTGAAAACATCTATCTAAAAATTTGATTTCGATCAAAAACTATTGAAATATATAGAAGTTTTCGCAGCTATTTAAATCTTTCAAATACAACCTTCAATAGACAAAGCATAGTCTGCATCCTTCCGCTAAATTCGTCCCGTGCATATTTTGCATACTCGCAGGAGAAGGGACGCTTCTGGTCACATGACCTCTGCTGCAGCTCCGAGGTCTGGTTGCTGAGTAGTCCGGCTGTGAAACAGGGAGACTGGATAAGGAACAGAGGGTTCCGAACTCCGATTGAAGTTGCTTTGTTGTTGGAGTTTGCGTACATTGAGAAAAAGACCTGTGGCTTACTGAAAGAAAAAAACAGTAAACTATCTAAAAATCAGATGAATATATCAAGCTCCTCTCCATTTTGAAATTTCTGTGCTCTTCATCTGGAGAGCTCAAATTGGTTGTTTAGTTGGTCTGCAGTGTAGTATGAACGCCAAGCTGCTTCTGACTAAATTTTTTATTTACCTTCTGCCAATGTTTCTTGGTCGCCATTATTCCCGAGTTGGTTTAATCCAAAAAAATTCCGAGATTTTAGTTGTCTAATTTTATCAGAACTGTCAAAAATGACAAATGAAAACAAACTGCCTGGTTTCCAAATAGGGCACTTTTTTAATATTTGCCTTACTCTGGGTGTTCGGTGGCCATGTAGTAGCTACTCTGCCACACCAAACTCATTCGATCCCTATTCAGTCCACATTCGTTGGTTTTGAACGTCAAACAAGCCATATCGTCGCCTATCAAGTACCCATTACACGCGTTGCAAATCAAGTTCGCTTTGAAAAAGGTAGCTCTTAAGTCCGCGTCGAAAAAGGCAGTTCTGGTTTCTTTCCGAAATTGAGTGTCTCTGTAATACTCGAAGAAAGGAAAGGTTAAGCGCAACAGGCTGAGAAAAGCAACCACACTCATATTAGGACAAGCCATCAATGCTTTAACTTAGTTAATAAATTTTTATATCTTACAAACACAGTTGTTGCCCGGTCAAAGGTCAACGAATCTAGCCCAAAGCTAGACAAAAAATCCACGTGTTGCCTCCTAAAGATATATAATTGGCATGTCTGTATAGTGCAAGTGCAAAATATTGAGCACGCCTAGTCGCTACTATATAGAGCACTTTGAAGCAGGCCCTCAGTTTGTTTTATAGTTAGCCCAAGTATACTCTTATACATCATTTTAAATAGTGAAACGGTACAAGCCAAAGCATCCTCTAGTTTTTCAAATAGTGCATAAATTTGCCAAATGGTGCACTTTCTGATCAACAAGCATATTTTGTTGAAACACTTGTTGTTTCGATTTTTGAAGAAAGTCACAGAATATTTAGACTCGTGAGGGATTTTCTTCACTCCGAGATTAACTTTTAACCAGTCTTTTTTGAGCAGCGTTTTTAAACCACATCTGAAACGTATCAACGCATTGAGCTCAAATTCGAAAAATCATAATCCTCTGCTTTCAATTTTTTGAAGTTATGAAGGTTTAAAAATTGCAACAAAAATTTTTCCAGATTTAAGGCAAATTAGTTTTAATTCTGAAATACGTAATAAGATACGTAATTAATTGCAACACCTGGTTCTTGATATGGCTTGAGGGAAAATTACTTAACAAAAAATCTGAAAAAATCTCGTTTGCTAAATTTTTTTTTTGGATTCTCATCATTTACTAAAATATACAAGAGGATAGCCGGCTACTGTGCAAGTAGCACAGAATGTTCTAACCATAGGCTTAAAAAACAACAAAAAATTGTTTTAAATATAAGTGTAATTTTTTTTCGGCGTGGTGTGATAAAAATAGCTGAACTAGAGATACGGCATACTGGACATTCATAGTAAAATAAACAAACTTAAAAACAAGTTCTCTAAAAAAACGACTGGAAAATCAAAAAAAATTAAAAAAAATTAAAAACTTCAAATTTTCTTACAGTTTTTTGAACTTTGTTTTTGATTCCAAAAAAGCACTAAAACAAGTTTTTGATTCCAAAAAGGCGCTAAAATTTTCAAAGAAACTAACGTTGCTATAGTAAACTAAGTGTTTACCTCTTAAAATAGCTATTGTAAGATTTCAAGCCATTAAAATGGTGCATACCCACGGAGCCGCATTCCCGGATAAGTTTAAAGGGGAGCACTTCAAAAAATGATAAAAACGGCATTTTTGGCCTACTTTTTTAAAAACATTTGTCACCCCATCCCCTCGAGCAAATCCTAGATCGGATCAACCGTACAGTTTCCTCCGCAAATTGAATTAAGGGGGAGAAAACATGGACTTATTTTTGGGCTATCCGGGAACGAATTTTATTTTTCGGCTATCCGGGTATTCGGCTCCGTGACACGCCACCATTAAAATAAGCTATATTCGATTGTTTGGTCGAATTAAGACGAAAAACCAAAAATTTAAAATCGGTTTTTCTCGGAACTGCAATTTTTCTTACAATTAATTGTGGTTCGAATAACGGTTGAAAGGGTTTTAATATGATATATCACTCAACCCAGTCTGATGAATGTTTGTGATACTTAAATTTGCTTGGAAAAAAAACTAAAAAACACCCGAATACAAAATTCCTACCCATCTTCTAAAGTCGGAACAAAAAAGCAAATAGTTCGAAGCAATTAAATTTCAGTTGATACGTTCAGGGATTTGTCTCGATATGTACAGTCATGTAGCTCCATCTTTCGCAGTGAGGAATTTTATTGCTAGGTAAATTTTTTTGCTTTATAACCCAACAAGACTGGTCGTATCAGGGCAAAGCCCTGAATGTTCCGACTGCCTTTTGAGCAGTAATAACTTTAAAAAAATAAAAACAAAATGAATTATATCGCGCGTTAATTGTCCCAAATTGGCCAAAATGGTAACTTTTAAACCCCCGTAACTCTACAAAAATGATCACAAGTGAAATTTGAGCTCAGGACAACAATACCTTTCGAATGATATTAAAAAATCCCGTCAAAAATGGCTAGTTAAAAAGTCGAAATTTGTCTGAAGAAAAAAACCCACCACGAGCACAAATATTCCCTTACTTTCGTATCGAAAGTCGGAACCTTAGACAAATCACATATTTCAATAAATAACTTAAATTGTTTTTTCAAAGTTTCCTGTTAAGAATGTGAGAGCTAAAAATTGCCAACTGAACAGTGTTATTGACTAATATGCGCTTCGAAGAGTTAATTGACGGTACTGGAAGCTAAACGCAGACTAATTAAGCGTAAATTTCTATCATGTTTAAAAGTTCTACCCCAACCAAATTAGATTAAAATAGTTTCAAAATAAATTTCATCTTACCGGCTCAAACTTTACAACTTATTTTTTAAAAACATCTGTTGAAAACACAAAAAAACTAACAATTGCGTTAGCACAATTATTTAGGAACAAGTACAAATCAGTTGAAACATTCAAGGCGCTGCTTTGATGTTCTAACAGTCTCGATAGCATAATTTTCGAAGCTGCAGTTTTGTTTGTCCCCCGGGTTGACCAAAATGTGCAACCATACGTCGCACCATGCATGGTTCCATGGAAGCCATGAAAAATTGCCGACGTATTTTTATGTTAAAATAACACATTTTCCATGCATGACGCGACGTATGATTCCACATTTTTTTAAAGTATGGGGGACTTCAAATTAGACAATATTGATACTTTTACTAGGGCTGTTGATAATTTATATGTCACCACGGAAGCTTGCAATGTATGGTTACTATGGTATCATGCATGGCGCGACGTATGGTTACTATGGTACCATGCATGGCGCGACGTATGGATACCATGGAAACATATATGGCACTACATATGATTAACTAAAAACCATGTTTGGCGCGACATAGAAACTGAATAACCAAGTAAATTCAATATTCTCGTAGGCATCCAATAAATGCTCTGAACGACCTCAAAGACGTCGGTAGTAAAAAAAATCCTTTCCCGCCGTTCAGAGCAAAATTTTGGTTCCCAAGCAAAGCACATTATTATCCGATGTAGAAAACTTTACCCGATGACGCCGGAAAACATACCTGGTGATGGCTGAATACCTGTTGACTTGCTCTCTCTCTCTCTCTCTCTCTCTCTCTCTCTCTCCAAAAGATAAATCCTTGACAGCGGAAAGAGGCCAAATTTAGTCCATCGGTTTATTTAATACAGAACTCCGAGTGTTAAAAACAGAAAGTTATTAATACATTGCTAATTTAAATTATCCGGACAAAACGAACATAACTTGAATTTTCAAACGCGTTTTTCTCAAATTGGGTTAACATTAGACAAAAAGTGTAGAGAACAAAAGTTTCTAAGAATGAATATGGTGCCATTTTTCTCCGAAATTCTTAACAAAAACTTTACCCCAAAAATGGGTCAATTTGGCTTTTTTCAATTAATCAACAATTACGCTGGAACTACTTTGTTAATTTATACGAAAATTGCATCACAGGAAGCCTCTTACGCAGCTCAACAAAGTTTAAGAAGGGTTAATTCTGGTGAAATTCTAAGCAACTTTTGTTCTCTTCACTTTTTGTCTAATCTTAACCCAATTTGAGAAAAACGCGTTTGAAAATTCAAGTTTTGTTCGTTTTGTCCGGATAATTTAAATCAGCACTGTAAAACCGAAGAGTATAGAATAATGTTGGCAAGATTCTCTCCAGACTATTGTCATGGCGCGACATCTAGTAATTTTGGAAAATATATCGCTCGCTTAATGGAGCAAAATCTGTAGTAGATAATCACACAATTTTTTCAAGCTAACGACAATCCTATTATGTTCAATGCGCAATTCCACACATTTCTGAATCGGACAAGAAACAAATGCTGGCTAAAGGGACAACAATCAATCAGTCTCAAAAAGCAACCAAGATTCTATTGAAACTGCAACAGTAACCAGGGCTGCGAAGAGTTCTGGGCGATCTGTCGCGATGGCCTGCGCAGAGTCTTTTTTTAGGTATTAAGGATTTATTGCAGTTGAAACCTCAACCACACTTTTAATCACTCACACGGTTTTAACCTACTCTCCCAATTTTTGAAAAATTCTAAAGTCGTACTGCTAGCCAAACACAACTAAGGATTTAATTCGTAACCTTTTTTTTTCCAGTAACATGGCTTTCCTGCTTTTATATTCAAGCTCCCTGGCAATTCTAGAAATTTTTAGATCTCAAATCGTTTTAATCAAAAAGAGAACCGAATGCGGACAATATTAGACATTCTTGACCTGCCTATGGCCTTTTACATGGTCTGCCTAAATACTAACCAATCATATTCCACAAAACTAACAACCTATTTATTTGTAAAGTCTTGAAACTACTTGTAGTTTCAACACCAGAGCAATTTGAATTAAACTTAGAATACAGTTGTTCTCATTCTGGAACTAACTCGCGTAAACCGGTGTACACTAGATCTATTGAGACTAGGAGATATGAGAGTATATTAAGATCGGTATTAGACTAAGAAGTTGCACGAATCTATCCGGCCGAAAATAAGATAGCGTGACGAGCAGACGGTGTACTTTATCTGAAATTACTCTATGAGTACAGTAACCTATACATAACTCATCTGGTGCAACCAAAAGTCTCAAACAGACCTTAACTAATCTAGCATTAGACAAAATTAGATTAGAATCAGACAAATACAATATTTCATAAAAAAGTTATATGACAAAAAATTAGTAGATATGTCTCTACGCCTCAATAGATTAGATCCAATATTCCGAACAATACGAAAACTAACCGGTATTGGATGAAGACGTCGAACAAGAAACGACATACGACTAGGAAGAAATCTACTAATTGATTTCATGATAGTACGACAAAAACGAGATCAGACTTTTGTATTTAGAATACTACCAGCAGTAAATTTAAATTTTCGTTTACTGACCTAATATTTGAAATGAAAAATACTTTCAAATAACCTTTCATGGCGCTAAACCTACTAATTGTACAATAACGACTGATAAAAACAACACTTGTCGTTTTCCTTAAATCAGCTGTAAATTGAATAACATCTTGAAAAATATTTATTAAAAAAATACAAAAATTAGTTGGTATAAATCATAAATTGTTAGTTTTATAATTCATCATATCATCCCAGCTTCATCACCTTAAACATACAACGAATTTCAAAAATTAACAATCACCAAAACTAACACTTAATCTTAACGCTCTAATTTTAAACTATCAAGGCTTATCCTTACTTTCACTTAAATTAATTTCATTTAAACAACAGATCATCAAGTCTTCCCAATTAAATTATATCTTAAAGTTTAAATTTCTAAATAATTAAATCTCTGATCATCAAGGCCTATCCTTGGATCCAATAGAACAATTTTGTTCTCCCCCTCCCCTTTCACTTAGTGTCTAACGGCCTCAAACGTCGATTCACTACCCAACCCTTATCAAAAACCCAAAATTAACAGAAATTTTGCCAAAAACTAACCATTATATTTAAGCTAAACAGTGAAGAACTTCGGTTACTCATCCTTCACTTGATCCCACTCCTCTTAGATGACCCAGACTAAAACACTTAAACTTAGTAAGTCATAAAATAGTATCTAACGAACTACTTGCGTTCTAATTTTACCTGAACCTTGTGGATCGATTTACTAATCTGCAACCCTTGATTACAAATCATACCCCCAAGTAAGATTAGGTAGGTGAAATCTTAGCTTAGAATTAGCCACCATAAAATAAGAACCATTCTTCGGAATTGATATACGCTTTCACCCAACCCAAATAAACGACCCAAGTTGAGCTAACCACAAAAAATCGTAAGAACTAACAGTTTAAGGCATTAGAATCATTTATCCAGATTGTGAATCCATCATCCTAAACCTTATGTCAAGAGACAATTTAGGAAACAAACAAACAATCATAATACACAATTGTTTAATCAACGACGAAAAATACGACCTCGTAATCACACCACACAGGCAATCAGTAAGATATTTACGAACAAAAAGACAAACACCAAGAAAAAAGATAATGAACAAACAAAAGAAATTTTAAGTAAAAGATTCTCAAAACGAAGAAACGCATATGACGAATGACATGACAAAACGACACAAATACAACGCCCACAGCACCACAATTACAAAACCTCAACCATAACCACCCTTATCATTAGTACCACAAAACTTTAGAAATATTGCCCTATCAGATCTCATAACTTCAAGATCAAATTATCCACAAAGCCCAACCCAACATATAACAACACAACAGCCTTATATAGATGACACATACGAACAAATTATAAAACAAACAGGTACCACAAATTTTCTTCTCAGAACAACCATCTTTTTAGCCCACGATGTGCCGCCATATCGGATCCCTCCATCTTTCAATTTCCCACCCAGCCAACCTTCAGAACAACCTCCCTATCATCCCACTTCTTGCTTTCCCCCCACCTCAGTCACCTCATCCAAACTTTTCACCCAGCATGAAATCAGATACTAATTCCAACACAACAGTATAGAACACCATCTCTCAATTCAACAACTCCGATATTGAAACACCCGACGAATTTGTAAACTTCGAACCCAGCCCATCGACCTTTTCCCAAACTCCCTTTCAACCTCTCCATTCCCAAGTCAAAATTGAACCTCTTTCCCCTTCTTCTCCCATTTCGCACGTCACACCCACATATTCCCCTCTAACTAGTGAATCATCCGATAACAACGACCAAGATCACACTTAAATTTCACATGAACTAGTTAATTTCATAACACTACAACAACAAATGCAACACACTCAGACATTAATTAATCACCAGCTTTCACGATCCCTAACATCGGCTAATCTATCAACTCTAACCCCCATTTCAAATTGTACACCATCCCAAAACCCCATTTCTCCATCCACCCCATCCTCTAGTACCAACCGCGCATACCGAACCTTCAAAAGAAAATTTCCAAATACCCCATTCCCATCTAACCCAGGAACATCCACCTCATATATAAATCATCCACTTCACACTAATACGAAAGAATTCCTACAAATATGCCTAGCCTTTTTCCCACAAAATACATATTTTCATTCCGACCCCAACGATGAAAAACCCAACTATGTCAACGAGCATGTCTTATATCCCACACTCTCATAGACATCTTATTACCACTTTACTAATCCATTAACACTACCACTATATAACACCCCTCATAATAATGAAGTAAGCAGCACTTTACTCTACCTCCTAATAACATCACTAACTAAATTCACTGCACCAAAAACAAATAACTAACCCATCGATTATCACGACCACAATATCATCCGACCAAATGAATCATACTTTAACAGGTTCAACCATTTTTCACTAACATTTCATTTCTTCACACCCAAAGAACGTGATTTGCACTGTTCACACGAAGTCATGTTACGAACCAAACAAACACATACGTACACTTTTTATAAATTTTTTCAGAGTCATTACACTCACAATACACCATCACGACAACCTCACCATAGGTTTCAATACATCAACTCAAAATACACATCACCGTTTTTACTTAACTTCACCTATTGTATTAAAGACACTTACCTACAAGGCACCCTCCGAAATTATGACCCCATCATCCAGATGTATATCTTCTGCCCACTAAACAAACTCATAAACGTAGACGAATCCCGCCCAATAATTGTCCCTCATGAATTCATTCAGCCCGTCGAAATTCCCATCCTAGAGTTCATATATAACCCTCGCTACAATCACAAATTATATAACCTCACACAAAACACACCGTGAGAACAATCACCTCACACTGAAGAACGTAACAGCATTACAGCACTTGAATTGCTTGGGCCACTTTTGCAAACTAAACACATCATTCGTTTGTTAGCTAAACTACTAACCTCAGACGATATCATCCACGATGTTTTCCCCCATGGCTTCTTCACCGACGACTAAGGTAATATGAATTCAATGTTTAACTAATAAATTCAAACAAAACTAGCCATTATTATGCATTGTTTTCTCTTATTCTTTATAGGCACAATCATCAATCATCTACAAATAAATAAACAAAACAAAAAACAGAAACTTTTTTTCAAATTCATTCATTTTTATTAACCTATACAATAATTGAACTTTTGCCTTATCCCGTACAAAGCAGTCAACTAATATATAAATTCTTTTCCCCAAAACAGTAAATATTCCTAAATTTAAAATAATTTAATAAATTCAACCCCCAAATCAAGCAGTAAAATTTCTAATTTCAAAAATAGTAAATTATTACAAATCGTTCATATATTGCAGATAGCAGTACTAACCTTTTTACGGACGCTTTTTATATATTTCCGCCCAAAAATTTTATCCAAATTCGCACTGCTCGCCAACAAAGAATTGTTTAAAATAATGAATTTGAGTTTCAACTTACACTGATAACAACTTTAACAAATTTCACACGTTTCAATTTTGCCTTTAACCCGGTTGGAAAGGAATTATATAATAATCCAAACTAACCAACGCAAGCGTACTAAATACCATAAACCACATCCTAACAGCATGACTAAGAAAAGAAAACCCACGGTAAACACGGTACCCACGCTAAGTACCCAAGCGGCGCAGGAAGTGCAGAGAGAATTAATTGCAGATTGCAATTTGCGCGACCTCAACATCAACTACAACCTGATGACTACAGCCTCTAGGAGCAACCGAGAGAACAGTGTAGATTTGCCTGGCTGGGGACCAGTAGACTGGGTCAAACCTGGTAGCTGTATGGTGAGAGTCTGTGAAATAGAAGGTCATATATGTGGAGGTCTTGACTGAATAAAATCACATGCGAGACAACATCAACGACAACGGAAACAGAACTAATAGCAGATTATCATAGAGGAGCTGACGTGAATTTAGTGACTGCACTAGGAAATAAAATTTATCGCAGACCGTCTGGAGCTCGATACCTGGTGGGCTCGACGATGGCTCCAATGTTGAAAAGCAGATATCCAGTGCACTTCGTGGCAGTGGATGGAAAAAAGCACAAGGACGATAGTGGATCAAGCTCTCTCAGTGCACAAATGTGTAAGACTTGCGATAATGTCAAAAAAATCTTACGATCTACTCTTTAAGGTTTTTGCCGCAGCTCCAGAAAGAACCAAGGACAATTTATACCAATACTTGAAAAGAAGTTCATGGGATGTGCTAGTGGGAACTTTAGCGATTTTGATAGACACAAGTAGAATCGATCAACAGCAACAGATTACAATGCAGTGTGTGATAGTGACAAAATCAGCCCAGTGATGATGGAAGTGGAGCCACTGCTGGAAGCGTCAGGAAAAGGAAATTGGATAAGCATCACGTTGACACATGATGAGTTCCCATGTCATTGTTTGCTTCAAAAATGGTGATATCCTGGGCGAAGTAATCTGGTGTTGATCTGGGACTCCGAAGAGCTGCTCTCCATGGGTTTACCAGACTCATCACAGCCCGAAACAATAGTTATGATGGCAATCAGATGTCTGGAAGCTCAAGTTAAAGAGAGCAATCGACAGGAAGCACCGACCAAAGAACATTTAGAAGAACTTGATTGTCCAAAAGTTTTAGATCTTTTTGAGTCAATGTGCCAAATCTCGAACATTCCGATGAAAGTAAAGAAAATGTGGGCCAGGAGACGGAAGTAAATATGCCATGGTTTAGAGCCAACAAGACTGCCTGGTTGAACGAGTATGCCAAAAAGCACATGTCGAAACACAGCAGAGTGTACAGTTCGTATCAAATGAACTTAGAATCAGAAGTTTTCAAGCCAGCTTTCGTGACAAAACGGAATGCAGCAACTACCGCAGTGAAAAGAACGTTGTAAACGATTAATTGTGACGGGAGAGAAAAATACGAAAGGTTGAAGGAAGACCTGGGAAAAAATGTGACGTTGTGTCTCAACAACAGCTTCTGTAGAAAGGGGAACCTGATGTGGACCCTCTACTTTATTGCAAACCAAGGGTAGAAGAGCAGAGATGTTGATGGACTGCCCCCAATGGCGTCAGAATGGCCACCAATGTGTTGCAAGAGACAAAAAGCGAGAGTGCAAAGTTGATGTCACAGGAGGAGAAGATGGAGCAGTGACAATAGCCGATTGACAAGATGCAAAAAATGATAAGAAAAATCTAGAACTTTTAGAACTTCGAAACGACAAAAATCGAAAGAAAGAAATGAACAAAGGATTAACAAAGCAGTGGAAATTAAAACTCAGAATTGTTTTGTGTGAAAAACTCAAATGAGAAACCAAGCCAACTAAACATGAAATTGAAACTTGAAGAAAGAAATTTTTTTAAGTTATTTTGAGTTTAAAATTAATTAGTGTTTTCAGATACACTTACTATTTATTTAGAAAGGCTTGAGTAGAGAGTATAATTAAAGTATTCCAGCCTGCATGATTGTTTTTAAACGATTAAGATGGCTGTTTTCTTTGTGGTGACCTGAAAGACTTGCGTAATCTCTCGAAGAGGGATGCTATTTCATTGTTTCATCCAACCACCGAGTTTCTTAATTTTATTATTCAGGACCAATATCAACTAAATTTCCGAAAGAAAGAAGCAGAGTAGGATAATTATAGTTTGTTTGTTGACAGGATGTTTTGCGTTCCAACAGTTTTTAAACCTTAGGAGAAGAGACTTTAAATCGGAACTATGACACTAAAAGTCAGAACAGATTTTTTATCTTAGGTCATATCTTCAGAGTGCAGATTGGTGAAGATGTTAGAACGCTGTAGCAAAGTGGTATGATGTCATTTGTAGCACGTAGTGAGTCAATGTGATGCGGGTAAAAATTCTTTTCATGCAATTTGTAGATTCTGATCGATGACACTACACCACTCTGATGAGTTACTCGAAGTTCAGTGAGCACATTGACCGGGCTGTCCCGGGAGTACGTGACATTCGACCAGAATGACCTGAAATGCATGTCAGAAAAAAAACGAGTTTTTATCTGGAACAGTTCAATGGCAGGATTTGATCTTTTGAACTGTTGGTAGTGTTAATCGTCCAAATGAACGAACTCGGAGAGGTTAATTTCGAGTGACGAAACAATTTTTAAAAGTTCGTTTGAAAATAAGACACGTCACGACCTTGAAATGTTGCGAACAATACAACCGCGAAAAACAGAACAACGATTTTCGCTGTTATAACACAGACATGCGACTAACGAGAGAGACGACGAAAATTATAGTCGAAGATTTTAGCGGAAGAGCATTTCGAAGTGTAAAGATTGTGCAGCTAAAATCGTTACAGAGCCATCCCCGAGAATCAGGAGGGATATTGGGAGCAATTTTCTACCCTTCCTGGTCGTTAAGAAGACAACTCTTTGACCGGATTCAAGAATCAGGAAGGGTCTTGTAAAAGACTGGAAGCTGGTTTTTAAACAACTTGTAGCTTCCCGAAGTGCCCTGAAGTGAATTAAATAACATCAAGTTCGTTTTCCGATAATGAAAATCTAGGAGTTGAGGGGAACGGTTGATCCATCTCCGATGGACATGATGATTTTTATCTACTGAACAAAAACAATAGTAAAATGATAATTAAGTTGTAGCCTTGTTTTTAGTAGTGATCTCGTGGTCTGTGGATACTTAGACCAAGACATGAGCTCACTAATTTTGCATATAACTAAATTGATTTGCGCGCTTTAGCCGATAGCCTTAAATAGTAATGACTTTGTCGACCCGATGTTATTGGACCACATATTGAACTGGCTTTGGCAGACGGTTAAAAGCGTGTGAAGCTGTGTTTAGACGCTAGCCACTCGTTTCAGAACCTAGCTTTACTTTCTGTCGGCTTGTATTTACGGGCGAATGGTACATTGCTGCGTATATGCGCTGCAGCTACTATTGCTTCAGCCCAAAACATCTTCGGCATTTGCGCATGTTGAAGCATTGATGATGCATAGTTATTCATTGTTCTGTTCATTGTCTCAGCAACTCCATTCTGCTGCGAAGAACCTGGAACTGTCAGTTCTCGACTGATACCTCAAAACTCGCAAAAATTTCAGAATTGCTTCGAGTCCTCACCTCCTCTGCCCGTTCGGAGAACTTTCACAAACTTTGCTGTTTGTTTCTCCACATTGTTGACGTACTCAACAAACTTCTCGTATGCTTAACTCTTCTTTATCAGAACGTTAACATGAACTAACCTTGGAAAATCATCAACGAATGTGATGAAGTATCATCAACTTCCGTCCAACGAAAGAACGTCTATCGGCCCGCTTACATCACTGTAGACTCTGCCTAGCGCTTCTGCTCGAGTCTTTGTGCGCGTTGAAAAAGGCGCTCTGTGATGCTTTCGCTCGGAACAACCGTCACACTTGTCATTCATGACTGTTTTGCTTAGTCTTCTCACTCTCTCTGACTTCGCAACCTGTTGTGAAGCTTCATTGCTCAAATGTCCGAATCTAGCATGTCAAATACTCAACGACTGCTCATCCAAAGCGGCGTTTGACTTGCTCAACGGAACAACATTCACGCGATACATCATGTCATCTTGCTAGTTGGCGACTGCTATAAGCTTTCCAGTCTTCACTTATCTGGCAACCTGCGGATGTGAAGGTGACTTCGGCACCCTTTGAAATCAACGCTAGAACATAAACAAAACTGTTGCTCAGCTGTGGTACAAGATGTACATTCTGTAACACAAACCTCTTGTTTTGTCGTTCACTCTGAAGCCGCAGTGAATTGATCCTTTACCGATTGCATCGATGATTTTGCCGTCAACCAGCTTAATTGTTCTAGATGTCTCAAACAGGGCTGTTCCAAAATCAACTGCAACACTAAAAATCAATTAATTCTGTAACAATCAATCATTGCAATGATATGAGATTTTACCTTCAATCATTGCCCAACTTTACAATCATTGCAATCAATTGCAACTAAAGTATTCTATAAAGTAAGTATTAAATAAAGAAAAAATATTGCTCTGGCACTGACACGCAGATTCTCAACACGAGGTTGTCATCCCAAAAATTGTTGTTGATGCACAAAAAGAGCAGCATCTCCAGGTTTGATGGCAGAATTCTCTGTCGCAAATCACCATGGGCATACTTGGCAGTACATTACATCATACAAAGCAAACAATACGTGTTCGCATCAGTGCAGTTGTGCGTGATTGCCATGACTGCAGACTTTAAAATCAATCATTGCAGTAAACTATGTTAAGAAAACAATTAATTGTTGACAAAAATCGTTCTTGATTGCAATCGATTGCAATCGCAATTGATTTTTGAACAGCCCTGGTCTCAAACCCAAAAAGCTCTGTAAATTTTGCTTTGTCGGAAGTCATGTGCTTTGATGCTCCGGAACCCATAATCCAATATTGATCATATTATTAATAATAATCATAATAAGAATAATAATCATAATAATAATCATAATAATTATCATCATAGTACAGAATTTAGGGCAAACGCGCAAGGGATATTAGTCCCGAGTTCAGTTTTGCCAAAGGTCATTTGAGTTTGTGTTGCTTTCTACAGTTTTGACACATACATATTAGTCTCCAGGAGGAAGTATCGTCGAGATGAATTTTCGATTCGACGTAATTGTTACATATTTCTGTAACTTTGCTTTTTGGATGGTTTATTTTGGCTTAAGTTTGGCCTTTTTCTACCAAAAGCGTTTGCAAGGAATTTTCCTCGACAAGAAATCACTTTCTTGTTTTCTTTTTATTCTAGTTTTTAATACTTTTAACTCGCTAGCTTGTTTATTTTGCGGTGTTTTGCTTATTTCGGCAAATGGTTTCCACTCGATGTTGAATCTGCCTTTGATTAAGTCAATTAAAACAAGAAGTATGTGACTTTCGTGATAAAGTGACAAGGGTAGATGCGACAATCTTTTTAGTCGTTCTTTATATCCCAATCGCTTAGTTCCCAGGATCCACTTTCTAACTATTTCCTGTACCTTTTCGATCCTTCTAATATCCACTTTGCCTGCCTGCCACAGAATGGCACCATATGGTATTGCTGGAACTATTTAACTCCGAAATAGATTCTTTTTGCCTACCATTTTGTTCCTTTAGCTATGTTGCGTTTGATCGAGTAGAACGCTTTAATGGCCTTTCACATCTTCTTTCGGCGTTGGCAGTGCATGATAATTCCTGGTACATAACAATTCCAAAATCTTTTGCTTTGTTTATATGTATCAGCGGTTGACATATCAGAGTAATGTTCGTATATTCTTTAAAGTGTAGTACTTTGAATTTGCTGATAATGAGTTTCATCACATTGCGGGTGCACCATTTGCCAATTCCGACAGCGTCCACTTGAAGTAATATCGAGTTCGTTGCAACCATTTTGTAGTCTTCTGCGTACCCAAAGCTTTTCGAAATAACAAAATTCGGAAGATCGTTCATGAAGATAATGAAAATTATTGGCTCCAGGACTGAGCCTTGAGGGCCACCACTTATCACTTCAACCTCAGATGATAATGAGTTTCCCTTTTTTGCTCTCTGTGCCAGTCCTCTAAGATAGCTCTCAAGAATATCTATCACTCCAACTTTAACTCCAGGTTGTCCTTATTACTCAGGTAACTTTTCGTGACTCACTTTCTGGAAGGCTTTTTCGAAGTCAAGATAGAGGGACACTAAAGTTGGTAGATCTAGGTTATCAAAAAGTTCAGATAGGTAGAGCTTCATCTGTGTCATTGATGATTTGCTTTTTGTGAACTCATATACTTCTTGTCGGATATTAATTCCAATGGCATCGTTAAGTATGTGAAAAATTTATGTTATGAAAATTTTGATGTACATGTTAACAGCGAGGCTAGTCGGTAGTTTGATATGTCCTATTTATCTCCATCTTTGAAAAAGGGTTTGATGTTGCTGGTTTTCCACCGAGTTGGATAGATACGCTTGTTTGCAAATAAGTTGAAAAGGATTGTCAGGGAATGTGCTAGACCTTTAGTCAAACGTTTTAGTTGAAATTTTCCCTGACCACCAGGGCCTTTAGTTTTCCCAGAGCACTAGTTCTCCAATGTTTTTCTATTTCTGCTCTCGTAAAACGGATCTTGTCTATCTTTGCTATGGACTCTTCTGTGTTTCTTTTGTAGTGAGAGGTGGTGAATTCAGATTTGAAAAAAAAACTTTCAAAGAGATCAGTCGGTAACAGCTATTAAATCGTTTAAGTACATGGAAATTTTTTATTGGATTTCTGAAAGGCTGTCGTTCATCTTGTGCGTAAGAAACGTTCGAACTTGCAGACCACCAACACTTGCAACGCAAACTACTTCGCAATACTGCAATTCATAGCTTCTTCGAGGGTGAACAATTTTTGGGTGTCAATTCTCATGTCCAAAATCTTGCGTTGCAAATGCGGTGAAAAATTATCGTCTCCGTACTCTCGCAGGTGACCGCCAACAGGTGAGCCGGCCCTTCAGTGTTCCTGTAGTCTGGTTTTTAAATGCCGGCTGGTTTTGCCGACATAGCAGGCTTCACAATCTGTAAACGTGAATTAAAAAACAATCCGACTTCTGAGTTTCTATGGAATGGGACAGTTCAAGGAGTACAGACAGGATTTCAGCTTGGTCGTAGTGAAGATGACTGGGACTCCGGTAGCTGATCTGAGGTGTTCGCAGAAATCGTCAGACACAGGACCTCTATACTGCAAAAACGACGGCGCTTCTCTCCGTTTTGCATGCAGCCTTCTGCTCTCGTCTTCAAAAGCTTCTCAACAGTGCCACGAACAATGGGGGAGTAGAAAGAAGGTGGATTCTGATTCGACTCCCAATCCCATGTGGCTTTCTCAAGACCGCCGTTGAAAGCCTCCCACGTCGACGTAGCATGATGAATCCTGTGGGTTGTGTCTTCGGCGATTTTCCAGTTGTATTCGCTGGTAGCAACTGCATAGTAGCTGAGCGGGAGCCTGTGTCCGTCGGTTTACAGTACCAGGACGTCTGCAGTCTACTTTTTACTCTCGTCACTAACATGTCGAGAATAGGCAAGGCTCTGTGAATCTCAAGTTTTTTAGTGAACTTCAAGTTCGGATGCATGTTTGCTGTTTTGACCAAGCTGGAAGTTTTTGACATTTTTCACAGAGCGGAGAATTTCGTCGAGGTACCTGCCAAAAATTTTTGTCGTTTCAGAAGCAGGGCGATATTCAGAGGCACGCCGACAATCACAAGAACCACTTTCGTTTGCCCAAGGACTTAACTTCCGCAACCGTCAAAATCGCACAAGCACGGTGAGCCCAGCAAAAACACTGGCAACAACGAACCGAGAAACCGCGATTTGCGAAAGAATTTTGCAGAAGACACACGGCCAGCGAACATCAGAAGCAGCTGCGGTGACCGTGAGCGCTCCGGTGTCGGCCGACTCAGAAGACTCTTGCACATCCGGAGTAGCTGCGGTGGCTGTGAACTCCTCGTCAGACACAAGACCTCTAAACTGCAAGACGACGGCGCTTCTCTCCGTTTTGCATGCAGCTGTCTGCTCCAGTGTGTTGACTCTCGTCTCCAAACGCTTCTCAACAGTGGCACGAACAATGGGGGAGTAGAAAGAAGGTGGATTCTGATTCGCCTTCTAATCCGCTGTGGCTTTCTCAAGACCGCCGTTGAAAGCCTCCCACGTCGACGTAGCATGATGACTCCTGTGGATAGTGTCTTCGGCGATGTTCCAGTTGTATTCGCTGGAAGCAACTGCATAGTAGCTGAACTACAGTGTCCGTCGGTTTACTGTACCAGGACTTCTGCAGCCTATTTTTTGCTTCGTCACCAACATGTCGAGAAAAGGCAAGGCTCTGTGAATGTCAAGTGTTTAGTGAACTTCAGGTTCGGATCCATTTTTGCTGTTTTGATCAAGCTGGATGTTTCTGACATTTTTCACAGAGCGGAGAAATTTGTCGAGGTACCTGCCAAAAAATTTTGTCATTTCAGAAGCAGGGCGATATTCAGAGGTACGCCGACAACCACAAAAACCACTTTCGTTTGCTCAAGGACTTCACTTCCGCAACCGTCAAAGTTGCACAAGCACGGTGAGCCCAGCACAAACACTGGCAACAACGAACCGAGAAACCGCGATTTGCGAATGCTTTTTGCAGAAGACACACTGCAGCTGCGGTGACCGTGAACGCTCCGGTGTCGGCCGACTCAGAAGACTCTTGCACATCCGGAGTAGCTGCGGTGTCCGTGAACTCCCCCGTTTCAAGAGACTCCAAAGACTCAGGGACCATGCCGCCAATACACGGCTTAAACTGCTTAAGCCACATATTTGAAAGAATAACTGCCAATGAAGAGCCCATCGCGAAACCACCAATTTGAACATACCATTGGCCAACACACATGAAGTGAACGTCACTGACCGCTTATATCATCAACTCCACGAAGGTTTCACGGTCGAAAGAAGGCACTTCAGGAGAAGAGTACAGAAGGTCAGCAGCGAGCTGAATGGACTCCTCAACTGGAACATTGGTAAAGTTCATCTTCGTCCATTTGCCTTTAATCGGTTCTGCTTGAAAGACCAGTCGGACTTTCTGGAGAGCCCGATCAGGTTGCTGACGCTTCACGTTCTTGATAAAGTGGACCACTTCTGCATTGACTTCATTCCGGGGATTTGCACTGTCTTCGGTGTCCGGTATACTAGCCAACAGACTGCCCATGTCAGCCAAGAAGTGCATCTTGTTGAATTTGTCAATTAAGGGATGTTTCGGACCAAGAGATAGCAAATCCAAAACAAACTGTGGTGGAGTGAGATCACGAATCACATACACGGTGTTGCCCACCGATCGCAGCGGCTTCTCTTGTCTCTCGGCCAAACTGAGAAGCTTCTTCTGGTGACAATCTGAAACAGCACCGCTGCAAACTCATCTGCATGCAGATCAACAGCTCGACCGTGGGGAGACAAGCGACGGGACAAACTGCCTTGAAACTCGAACGCGCGTCCATCAATGCCACTACCGCTGAGCGTTCACAATCGTAAGCTTTCGCAAGCCTCAAGCGACGTCTCTGGAAGTTGTACACTGTGGTCTGTTCGAAGCAGCCATTCTCGGGAACTCTGAGCTTGAGAAAGCTGGGAATCAAGTCATTCTTCAAATACTCAAGAAGTTGCGACGCAGTCTGCTGTTGATAGACTTCTTAAATTTTCGTTTGTGAGACACGAATTCATTCCAGCCCCGATGTCCACGCATTATCTTCTCCAAAAAGGGCTCAGGAATGAACGTTGATGGGAAGACACGATAAACTGACGGGAAGACAGCGTAACTTGAAGCATTCAACTTTGGAACTTCAATCTTGAGCCCATCAATGGAATCGATCATCTCTGTACTTGATCAACTCTGGGCCCATAGCCTGTTAGGATGATGATAATGATGAAAGAATTAATTCCCTTAAATAAATTAGGGCAAAAAAAATAAATATATAAAGCCAAGATCGACAGTTTGAACAAGTGCACTTCAAGAAACATGAACAAGAGTTCACTTGATCAAAAGTTGACACAGTTCTCTCTAAAAGATGTTCCATGACTCTTCTCTTGAAAAACTAGAGGGGAGCGAGGATGTCTACACCAAGACGGATCAACTCGTTGACGGATTTCTCAACTTGATGAAAGAAGAATTTCTCGGTCTGCCACTTCTTTGGTGTTTGAATTGTGGAGAGGATGGTGGTTTTCCGGCTGGAGGTCACCTTAAGAAAAACGCAGAAAACAGCAGCTCTGTAAGACCATGTAACATTTTGTAGCACAGTAACACATCGATGAAAATAAGATGGTAACAGATAGGCAGAGCTTTTGTGCGAAATAACTGGTCTCTATACGGCATTGAACCAATAACCCATTACAGACACTGTCGATTGAAGTTTTCAAGTTTTCGGATATAAAAAAATGAACAAAACCAAAAAGGGGATGCATTAAAATTGATACTTTTGATAGCTTGAGCTTTGTGGGTTAACATACAGTGAAAAGAGAATTGCGTTTGATAAAATGAAGTGACTTGTTACATGATAGCATCTTCTTATTATATGTGTCATCCAGTTGATTGCCTTTGAAAACAATGAGACTGCGTTTATTGTGATTGACCGATGAATCATTTGCAGTGCACCAGTTTGTAAAAAAAACAATATCATGCCGTAGAGAATTAATATCAGCAGAAATTTACTTTGAATCGTCAGCGAACAAACAACAACAAGAAAATTCTAAAAATTCTGGCAGATCATTGATACAAAAAGAAAAAGAAGCAGCCATAAGATGCGTCCTTGAGAAACGCCACTAATAACAGGATGTGGATTGGAAATGTGCGCGTTTACACGAACACAATATGATCGCTTACAGAGATACGACGAAAAAAGTAGCAAGAAATCATGATGGAAACATGAGTGAAAAGAGAATTGCGTTTGATAAAATGAAGTGACTTGTTACATGATGGAAACATAAAGTGAAAAGAGAATTGCGTTTGATAAAATGAAGTGACTTGTTACATGATAGCAGCTTCTTTTTGTATGTGTCATCCAGTTGATTGCCTTTGAAAACAATGAGACTGCGTTTATTGTGATTGACCGATGAATCATTTGCAGTGCACCAGTTTGTAAAAAAAACAATATCATGCCGTAGAGAATTAATATCAGCAGAAAACTACTTTGAATCGTCAGCGAACAAATAACAACAAGAAAATTCTAAAAATTCTGGCAGATCATTGATACAAAAAGAAAAAGAAGCAGCCATAAGATGCGTCCTTGAGAAACGCCACTAATAACAGGATGTGGATTGGAAATGTGCGCGTTTACACGAACACAATATGATCGCTTACAGAGATACGACGAAAAAAGTAGCAAGAAATCATGATGGAAACCATACATCGATAGCTTGTTTCGAATGGTAATATGACGAGCAGAATCAAAGAGTTATCTTAGGTCAATATAAACAGCAGCAGAAGGAACGTTGAAATCACTAGTGTGGTAGACTTCATCAAGATACGATAACAACTCAGATACAAATGATCGTTGCTTTCCGAAATCACGCTGAAAGTTTGACAAATGTTTTCGAATCTGTGGACATACAAGTCTAAAGAGATTTTTTTCTCAAAACAAACCAAGGGGATGTAAGATAATGATAGGTCTGTAGTTTGTAATATTATTGGGAAACCCAGATTTTAGAATTGGAGTAACGAAAGCTCATTTCCAGGCAGCGGGAAGACGCAAAGGTTGATAATAATAAAAATAAGAAACTAAAAAGAGGGGAAGTAACGACGTACAAGAATAATAAGCAAAAGCAGGAATAGAGTCTGCAGAACAGGTGTTTCTAACGGATTGTAAACATGAACTGACAGCCGACATTGACACATCAACTTCCGATAATTTGATATCAGAATTAGGAGAAACAGTCGGTGCAATATATTTAGACACAGGCTTCCGGAAAACAATTGAGTATACAAGTTGGCTATGTGAAAACTGTTGAGCATGCAATCGGTTGCATTAAGGTTGAGGCATTACAATCACTGAAATACATTTAACAATCATAATAATAAGAATAACAAAGGATTTAGTAATATAATCCGAGGGTTCACATAAAATCTAGTCCTTGCATTGTTCAAAATTTAATTTCAGTTATAAGTGTAAGTTTCCTCAGGTCTCTACTGTTGTTGCATTTGCATAAAATGCGCCAAGTGCATGTATCTGATTCGTTGTTGCGACTTTTGAAAAACTTTGTGTAAATTCCTAGAAGTCTGTTTTTGCATTCTGGGTCAAAAAATATGTCACATTTGAAGTATTCCTTGTACAGATTAGCAAGACGATATGCCCAAAACCAGAAATGCGACTCGCACTTCTTCAGACGCATTTCTTTGCAGACGAAATTTCGTGTCCTTTGAGCTCATCAGTTTTCAACGTCAGTGATGCTAAAATGGCTTCTCCATTCGATGTCAACTTTTACAGCTAGTATTTTTGCAAACAGCAGTCCAACATGAAGCTCTTGGCTTTTGGTATAGAGACAAAGGAAGGATGCTAAGTTTCACGAGTTTGTCTTTATAGGAGATATGGCTGTTCCTTGTTATGAAAACCCGCTGCAAACTTTCTATGATCCCTAAGTCACCTTTTGATGGTTTCCAGATAGCTGAGCCGTAGCACAGGATTGGCACAACGTAACAGATATATGCAATTGTTCTTGTCGCAAAGTTCGCTTTTGAGAGATTCCTTTTGAGTACGAAGAGAGCGTTTAAGCCTTTTTCAGCCCTATTTACTGCGTGTTGCGTCCAAGAGAGCGTGTCGGTTATCAGGATGCCCAGATCTTTCATTACCTCAGTGGTTTCGAAGCTGTAATTGGGGAGCGCAATCGTAGCTGATCCTTTGATACAGAGGACTTTGCTTTTCGTCAGGTTCATTGACATGTAGTTTTCCTCGCACCACCTCTAAAGTCTCCTAACATCTATGTTGAGAGTTAAAGGGTTGTCTCCAACATTTTTGTTGTCGTCTGCATAACTAAATGTTGCGGACATCACACAGGATGGTAGAGCATTTATGAAGACTAGGAAGAAAAGCGGCCCGAGTATAGAGCCCTGGGGAACGCCGCTGAAGACTTCCAGCTCTCCGGAATTTGTGCCATTCAGCCTCACTGTTTGCTTCCGGCTCGAGAGTTAGTTTTGTATTAGAGATAAACAACTTCCTCCAATTCCAGAAGTCGACTATTTCTCCATGAGGATTCCGTTCGAGACTTTGTCAAATGCTTTTTGAAAGTCCAAGTAGAAGGTGTTCAGGTAGTTGCAGTTTGGCAAATCTAGGCAGCTAAATATCTCGTATAGACACTCTGTTAGGTTTGTTATCGTCAATCGTTTAGGTGTAAAACCGTGTTGGTCTGGTGTTAGGGCTGGGTAGACAATTGGGGTCCGTTTCTCAAACATTAGTTTCTCAAGCAGTTTTGACACTGCTGAGAGCAAGCTGATTGGCCTGTAATTTGATATGTCTTAATTATCCCCGTCTTCGAAAATTGGTGCGATTTCGTTGATCTTACATTTTGTTGGAAATAATGCTTTATTTGCAATCAAGTTGAACAGTAAGTGAAGTGATTTTGGTAGTGACTTTGAAAGGTTTTTCAGAAGAGTATTAGCAATCACGTCTGGTCCATTGGCCTTATTTACGTGCAGCTCGATTAGGGCATCTTCTATTTCATCGACAGTGAAATTGATACTGTTAAGAAGAACTTTATCTTGTCGTTCTGCTTTCCCAACGTCGGCGTTTCGTGTAAAAACAGATTGAAAATATATGTTAAACAATTCAATTCAACTTTTTGACAGTGTTTGACAGGGTTAGTTCAATTTGCAGATTTTCAATTTCGCCTTCGTTCAATGGGGTAGGTTTTTGCTGATTTTTAAGTTGGAGTGTATTTAATTTCTTGATAAGGTTGGAGGAATCGCTTCCCACCCAAGAAGCTAGTTCAGACCTGTGTTTTGTAGTGATCGGTAGCAGGTCCTGTAGTATTTCGTGTATCCACTCGTACCAATGATCGAACATCAGTTCAATGTTGCTCAAGCAAAATGGTTGGAAGGGGTGTTGACGAATGAGTTCAATCACTTCTTTCCACTTTGCTTTCTTGTACGCGAAAATGCCAAAATCTAGTTTTTGTTTGATGGCTGGTATCTTTTTATGATCAGGTCGGTAGTCAAATGAGACTTTGGCATGGAGTCGTATATGGTCGGAACTGAATAGACTACTCAGACGGTTGTCAAGTTTTACGCTGGTGACAAAATGCGGTTTATTACTAAGGAGAACGTCTAGTGATTTTCCATCAGGGGTTTTTAAAAGTTGTTGGAAGTTTGACTCACAGAGTTCGTCAAAGATTGACTGCTCATCTAGAGAGTTGAAGTCATTGACGGCCAGTGTGTACAGTTAAAATTTATATCTCCAACTATATACGAACAAATTGTTCAAATTGCTTACGCCTCAGGAATTTTAGGACTTCGATTAGATCTGAGATGTCCCATGTGTAGGTACTGTTTGAAGGAGCGCTGTAGATGCAGCATAATATAATCGGCTTGTTCAGGGATATGCAGATGATAACACAGTCTTGAAACGCGGAATTGATTTGGCTAATTGGAATGGTACGGTTTACTGGTATAATTACGCCACCAAGTTTTGTCAAGTCTTTGTCACTCGGTCTGTCATTTCGGTGGATAACGTAGTTTGTCAGAAAAAGTAAAGCGTCGCCGATGCTTTCTGTCAACCAGGCTTCAGTTAGGCAGATGACTTGATAAGCTTTTTTTACTTGGACAGCATTAGAGAAGGTTGTCTGCCGTTGATACTCAAGAGTATTTCTGACATTGTAAACAAGGATATTCATCGTCGGTGCTAGTCAATTGGGCGCTTGGGATCTGGGAGTTTCTCTTTTATCCACTACCCACCTTTACGAATTTACAGAGTTGCATCGTGGGCTCTTATTTCCTTTCTGTCTACAGATTTGTCGCTAATAAGTTGCCTTCTTCTGACGAGGCCAAGGTTTCCTTGATCAGCTTCTTCCTTCGTCAGTTGTCGGCTGAGGAAACTTGGTTGAGGGGAGTTTTTCAGTTTCCTCGCAGATAGCAATATCATTCGTCGTTGGTATGCATTGGGCACTTTTAATAGGATTGTTCTTGTCTTGTTCTCACCATATCGACCCAGGCGTATGACATCGCCAAATGAGGCATTGACATCCATAAGTGTCAACACTTTTTGAACTTCGGCGAGATCGTGTTCTTGGCGCAATCTTGCTTCCTTCTCCGTTGATTCAGGGATTCTTCGTATGCAAATGCCATCGAGTTCCTCGGCGGGTTTCGGTGGCGGTTTTTGGCGACTGGCAATCGAGCTAGGTTGGGTTGGATAATCTGAATTAGGTTGTTTTGTGGTTAGAAGCGTTTTGATTTCGATCACTGTTTTTTTGAGGTCAGTCATATCATTTTCCAGGGTTTTCATTTGAGTTTCTCGAAGTTCCTCTGAGGTTGTAGTTTCATGGGCAGCTTGGGTCAAATTATCTTGACGTTTTTCTTCAACGCATTTGATGCATATCAATAGAGCATTTTTTCCCAAGGCTGATACTCCGTTGACAGCGGCTTCACTTAGACCAGTGCAGTCTTCATTCAGGTGCATTCGACAACCGCAGCAAAAGCAGTCGAAAGAGCTTTCATTTACAGGATTTTCTCGCAACACGTACTACAAGAATCAGAGATTGACTGGACCCAATTTCGGGTGTTTTGTTTAGACATCTTAAAAAGGGCTCAGAGTCAGAGACTCGATGAGCACGCCTATTGAGATTTTCGGTTAAGGACTCAGATTTGCGTACCTGTTTAGAATTTTCGCGCTTCTCGCCAGCCGTTCGACGCTTCGTGCCACGTGTTTTGAAGATTCTATTGAAGTCGGACAAATAGTGCAGCACAGTAGCTAGATCAGCAGCCTGGTGCAGTTTTCCATATTCGACAATTAACGATTCGTCAATTCTTTCGGAAGCACTGATGATGTGCTTGGTCACGTCGATGACGTAACAGTTCAATGAATTTAGAAGATGGTCGAATATATAGGGAGCACCTTTGCGTTGACAGGTAACGACGCAAAAGACGTTTGGAATTGTCTTAAGGGTCGCAATCAGTTTTTCAATTGTTCGGGGTATGTTGCCTTCTTCGGGTGCGATATCATTGTGTTGCTTAATAAATCGTGCCAGAGAACAATTTTGCAGTTCCTAAGAGGTGTTGATGTAAGGTAATTGAGGTAGTAATTTGACGTGCTAGGGTCAAGATTCAGGCGGAGGAAAGAGTGAACAGTATCAACAAGCTTAATTTTTTCCGATTGTTCAAATTTATTGATGGAATGTAACAGTCGCCTACTTAAGTCACATTTGAGGTTAAAGAAAAATATGCCCTATAACCATTGGCTCAAGAGTTAGGGACACTATCTCTTATGTTTTTCTACCTCAAGCGGTCGGAGCCATTTCGGTTCACTTGCGACATGAGACTAAAACCTTTGTTACAGCTTACAGGCCACTACCAAAAGACCACCCACTCTAGAAAATAAGAAGGTTCCCATACTTAGGTCTCAAAATACCTAAAACACCCGAACGCCGTTAAAAACAGGTTCGGAACCTTACGTATAGTTACTTTTTATTAGACTGTGGTTCTTTGATCCATTTCAGATGGATCAACCTAAAAACTCTCCCTAACTCAACATGGCAACATAAAACACACTCAAGAAATTTAAATTGGGTACTCACATACCAACACGATCTCCAGAATTGGGCAACTAAATTAATAAGTAAATCTAGCGTAAATGAGGTAATCAAGTTCAGCTCAAGAAGTTTTGAATAAGTCAGCTTTAACTCAAGAGACAAGTTTTGGTTCTGGACCATTGGGAGACTTCTGTTGTCCACCTTTCCACTAAAGGTTCACTGTGGTCAACTTCTATTATAACTCTTCCTTACTCGAGATCACTCTGCTTTCTGTTTCGAATAAGACAGCTCTACTCTCGTTCAAATTTTGTATCGAAATTTGCGAATAGAAATTTCCCGCTGCTGTCTTTGACTACTTTCCCGCGATTGTAGTTCGACTTTTCTGATCTTTTTTTTCTGATATTTTCAGCTGTCGCGAGAAACTTGAGTATGACATGATCAATTCGAATATTTGAAAAAATCCATTTCACCCCAAAATCATATCTTTTGCGTTGCTCAAGGTCAAACTTCGAAAAATGACCAACTGGCACATACTCCCCGGACTCAAGATTGATGTACTAATTGCGTGTCGCAGTCTGTCAGTGAGTCCCTAGAATGTTGAGTGTGTCTCGAGATACAGTGCCCGTGGTCATTTACAGAAGTTTGCAGCAGATTTAACTTTATCTACACCCCAAAACTCACAACCATGCAAAATTGTCACATTATCGCTACACAGCAATCAAAATCGGCATACACCTGCACCCTGAATTTCCCCTTTGCAAATTAAAATTTCTTTAGACTTATCCAATCAGAAAATTGTCATGCAGCATTTTGATTTATATAGTAGATATAGCATATTAATAACACTGTTTTGGTTCATGAATTTTTTTTTATGTGACCTCAGATTTCATCCGAGTTCACACTCAAGTCCCTTTCCTTTCCCCGCTGAAGACTCAAGAATCCGACACTGAGCATCCTGCTCATTTCGTGCTCCTCGCCCTCGAGGTGCTGGGCCCTGATGCACTCGACACTGTAATCTGCCTCATCGTCGGAGATAATGACGATCTCTTCCCAAGCCTTTAGTTGTTCGTAGGACCGCATCCATTCCCTCTGCTCTTGCAATTTCTTCGCTTGGTTCGGAAAACCTTTCACCTTGGACTCCCTGTTCAAGCTAAAGGAGTTATACAAGCTCAAGCTCACGTTCTTTGCCAAATCTTCCTCCAATATTGACTCCATCAACTTGGTATTTTCTCTAGACACCCTACCAACTCTCTTCCAACCCGTAGTGATTGCATTACGATGGGTCAGCAAGGGTCTCTTGAAGGCTTCCGGCCCTATCTCAGCCAGGAACTGTCGATATTCTTTCTGATGTTTCTTCATGTGATCCTTCATCACTGCGTATAACCAATACGTCAACATCGCTCGAAACCACGGGGAGAATCTTATGCGGCTCCACACGTGCCTGACCGCCATAGATACACAGAATACTTTGCACGCAGTCTCAAATAACTCAAAACTCCTGCTGTAATCAATAGCGTGAATCGATTCCGCTTTCGGTGCCCTCGGCTCCCGATATTTCGTCACGTTTTCCTCGATCCATCTCAACGCCAGCATTGAACTCACTACTAGGAGGGTGACCTTCTGTCGATGATCGGGTAACCCGATTGACCGAACGTCCTCCACGTCCCATATAAAGCAGAGGTTCGAGTGCTCCGGATACCACGCCGTCTGTACCATACAGTGGCACGGGCTTTCCCCATGTGCGAGGTTAATACTCCGGAGGTTGCATTATCCCGGTGCTTCCAACAGCGGTTCTAGCTCCATCATTTTATCGTGTGTCACATCATTTTCTTCCATGGCTGGGGCACGGTTCATCGTTTTCCCGATCGTGTTCTGTCTCTCGAAATCACTCGGGTTTTCGCCTTCCAAGCTCAAGAGTCCCTCACCAGATCTCACTCAAGTGTTTTCTCTGGTCCTCCGGTACAGTTCCCAGGATCTTTCTCATTAGTCTCTCAGTATTCGAGCCAGGCGTACGCCCTTGGGTGTCGAGAAGGCTTTGTCGATTAGTATCCTCTAACTAGATACCTCTACCATTGCCATGTGTAATGGGTAGTGGCTTACACACAGGTTGGCCATCGCCGATCCCACTAGGGACTTCCCGTTCACTGGCAAACTATAGGCTTCACTCACGGGAAACCCCATCGCCCTCAAGACCAATCCTCCACCCTCTGTTGTGTTTCTGGGTTAATTGCAACAACCCAGACCATGACTCCACGCTCAACGCTGTCATCAAATGGTGCTCGAACTCTAGCATCTCCAGCGACTGCAAGCTGCACAACCTTGAGAAGAAACTCAACGCCGTTGCTATATTTGCAGTAGTGCTCGTGTAACACTCAGCCACTATCTGCACCTCACGTTTTTCCTTCTCTGTGATGTCACCAAACCAAGTGGCTAAGTCTCCTTCTGGAAGGACTGTATCTTGACACAGGATCGTTCATCGCAAGAATGCTCTCCACTTCCACACACCAGGTCCAGACAACTACCGGATTCCATTTTCTTCGCTGATTTATCTAGCTTGCTCGTTGTTTCCTCCGACTCCTTACTATGGGGTAGGATCAGTTTGGGTACCACATTCAGATTGCCTAAGTCTTCATCCCTCGTTGGAGACAGTGTCACTCGCTCCGTGACTTCTTCAATCAAACTTGCGTGGGGATTTGGGCACCAGAAAGGCCTCAGCAACTTCCAAACCGTCCCCAAATTCGTAATCAGCATGCCATTTCATTTTCCCAGCTTCAACTCCAGAAGTACCCTACCTTTTAGACTCAAGAAATGCCTTTCCCCAATTGATACTTGAGAAATGATTCCCTTTGGTATTGCTAGTGGAGAACTTGTTCTAGATCTCCCTTTTTGTTTGAATGAGTCTAGCTTTATTGTCAATTCAATTTTGCAAATCAATCTGAAAATAAACGTTGTTTTTAGACTAAGTTGCCTTTGTTCATGCCTAGCCTAAACCCCCCATTAATAACTTTAGGAAATTATCTTAGCAACGCTATTAAAATGATTCGATTTAGATATTAAAAACATGCAGGTCCATTTTATCTTTTAGCACCACTAATTCTCCAAATTTCACATGTCAAGCCAATCACATTAAAATTCATCTCTCTGACTCGTTGACCTAGCTTGAGAACCCTGTGCCTCGCAACTCAAGACTTCCATTTCCATTCCACTTCTTGTGCAGGTGCACCATTATCTCCGTCTCTGCAAAGACCACGTGTAGGATGGCGTACAATTCCCTAGGGTTCAACTTGCCCCTGTTTGGGTCGTAGACCGGCATCGAGACATCCATTGTTCCTCTTTCGACCATGAAGTTCCTCACACTCGTTATTGCCAACATCACGTGTTCGGGGTCTATCGTGTTCCTTTCATTGACCCTTGTTTCCAAAAAGCAAGGGTATTTACTCGGAACTTGTGAAACTGAAGGAGGAAGCGCAGCCATTCCTCCCAACCGCAGTCTCGGCCTAAAGAGAAACTCCACATTTTGATATTCTCTCTCGAAGTCGGCCTCTAGTCTCACTTTGAAGCTCATTTCTGCCGTTATGCAGATCGCACTTGTCCTCTCTGACAAGATGAAGTCGCTTTCCGCGATCAAGATCTTCGCTTAATATTCATTGGGTATTTCAAATTTTGTCTTGAAATTTCTCCCTATGGTAGGCTCAGCTTCCTCCTGATCCAATTTCAACCCATTCGTCTCTCTCACTTCACTGAGCTTCTTTATCATCAAATTTTCGGTGTGAGTAAAATCTACCCCCACTCCCCGGACAAAAACATTTATCGACGTCCCCGTCGATGATGCTGGGTCTAAATTATCCGGTTGTATGACCAGTGGTCTTCACATGTTTTTCTGCTGACACATCGACCTGCTGGATACTTTGCGCTTCTTCTCCTTTATTCTTGAGGTTATACATCCATTCCAGTATCTTCAGGTTTATGTTTTCCCTCCCTTCTATCTCGCTCTGCTCCAGGTCTATTTCTCGTTCTGGTACTGAGTGATCCTTCTGCAAGGAGTTCTCGCCGTCGTTGATGTTTTGCCACTCTTCATCGGCTAGCAGCTCGCCCACATTCATTAATTCCTCGCCTATCTCCTCGGGTTGTATCTTATCAATCAAGAAGTCATCACCACACCTGTTGTATCTCATGCTTGTCAGCTTGCGATTGCGATTTCTTGTCCCTGCTGTCCTCGGCAAGTCTGGTTCCGTCCACTTTGGCACCTCGTTGTGCTCTAGATCATTCCAATCTTCCGCCGCAAAAGATAATCTCCCATCTGAATCTACATCTATTTTGTCGTTATCATCCATGCTCACGTCCTCGTTGCCGTCATTCTTCTCTCTGGTGCCTTTTTCGTTCACTTCACTCGAGTAGATACTCGAGTCCTTCCATGTTCTGTGGTACACACCAGTCCTCCAGAGATGGGACATGAAATTTGGATAGAACCGACCCTGCTGGTGTACCCCCGTTATCATAAACGGTCCTCTCCAATTCTTTAGTAACTTTTTCGTGCTCTTTGGAGGTATGATGTTTTGGAACATCCAGATATATTGTCCCACTGCATACGATTTGGCCTGAAGTATTTTTTCACAGTACTTCTTCCACTGCCTCATTTGTGCTGGCGCCGTGTTCCTTCTGCAGAGCTCGTTCAATTCCTGTTGTCTCCTGACAGCTTCCTTCACATACGCCTGAGGCGACGTCTTATTTTCTTCGTATTCTGGATGGAAGAATGTCAGGGGCATCGCTCTCTCCCTGCCAGTTAACATCATAAAAGGGCTGATCCCTGTTGTTGAGTGTTGCGTGCTGTTGTTCGCACCTACCACTTGCGGCAGATATTTATCCCCGTGTATCTGTCATGTATCTTGAACAAAACACCCTGAGCTTGTTCACCAACGTTCTGTTCTGCCTCTCCACTAATCCGCTGATCTGAGGATGGTAAGTTGTTGATGTGCTTGAGCAATGTGCGATCTCCTCATCAACTCTTTTGTCAGGTCCCCCACGAAAGCTTTCACATTATCCGATTGGAATGTCATCGGACAAACATATCGCGATATCCATTGCGTTATCAAATGGTCACAAGTCTCTTCCGCTGAGGCTGTCTGACATGGCACTGCTTCCGCCAACTTCGTAGAGTGATCTATTATAACCAGTATTTGATTGAATCGCGAGTCGGTGATGCAGATCTTCTGATGGTCTATCTGCACGACTTCGTTAAATTCCGAGCTCTCTACGGACTTGAGTGGGAACTTCCTTTTTTCTAGGGTCTTCAACTTGTAAGCACGACAAACATGCGTTCACCCACCTTTCGCAAGCCTTTCTCAACCCTGGCCGATGAAACCTGTGTAGTATTCTTTGTTGTACCTCGTCTATCCCCTGATGTCCTATCTGGTCGTGCGAACTGAACAACACTTCCTTCTGGTATAGCTGTGATATTATGCTGAGATTATGCTTGTGTAATATCTTCTCTTCAATTTGTCTTCTACAGGCTACCACACTATCAGCTGTGTGATTGAGTAAAGCACTTCTCTTTTTGTGGAACTGGCTCAAGATCTTGTAATTATCTTCCTCTAGGTCCCCTTTCTCTTTGACTCCTGTCCGGATCAATTTGGAGAAGTTGCTTGTCATATTGTCATTCTTCTGGGCTCGTATCAGATTCGACAGTCTATATCTCGCTTTGAGGTGTTCCTTCAATGCCATCATCTGACCATCAGTTCTCCAGGACTGTGGATGTCGTCTTTTAGCTTGACGCAGACTATCCTTCTCAAGACCTCCCTGTCATCATCTGGCACCAGGTTTGTTCTGACATTTGCATTGCACGATAGCCCCTTGAACTGTTTCCTTGTTACTGCAATTTTCTCAAGCTCTTCTCCTCCGTACATCTCCTGTTGATCTAGATTGTACGTTCCTGAGGAAGTGTTAGATTGTAGTCCACTGTCTCGGTGCCTCATATTCGTTTCTGCCAATATCATGCAAAGACTATCTTGGTCAATTCCACTCTTTTCTGAGTCTTCATCCCATTCGTCGGACTGCCCGGACAATTTCTCTTCTTCAGCGTCTTCTTCTGATGTCGGCCACTCGCCGGACTCTTTACCAGGTCCAAGGTCTTCGGACTCCTCACTGAATGACACTTCCTTCTTTCGAAACGTAGTCCGCCTTAGTATCTCTTCTGAGATTTTCTCAACCAATGTCTATACAATTTCCTTTTCATCAGGTTGCTTTTCTTTCAACGAGTCTTCGTCACGAGCTGTTTTTCTTCTTCTCAGTATTGTGACCTCGGGTTCGTCTTTGTTATTGCTCCGGACTGCGGGTTTATCGTCTGCTAGCTTCTCGAGTAATCTCTTCAAGTCCTCACCTATCTTCACCCTTCCTGTTTCTACTTCATTGAGATCGTAGCCTTTCGCCTTTAGTGTTTCCCTCACTGTTTTTGCATTGAGCATTACTTCCATTATCATCCCTGGATTTCTCTTCATGATTGTCTTCTCTTGATGATCGGCTGGTAGCTGGGGATAGTCCTCTGTTGGTTTCCTTGACTTGTCGAGCCACCTCCCAATGTAGCTCTGATCCATTGAGTACGTCTTCAGCCAACCGAGTGCTCTATTGTTGACCCGTAATTTGAATGGTTCGCGCCCAAAACATCTCTGCTTTGGGCGCCCCGTACTTCATGTCTGTATCACTCAAGACTTTGCTCCAGTACGCTATCGGTCTCAAGATTGTCTTTCACTTTCATTCCTGCTCTTGATGGAGTATGCCAGAGATCGCTACCACTGACGCATTCGTATCCAGCACGTACATTCCTTTTTCCGTTGGCATATCTAGCACGGGTGCTTCACACAATTCTTTCTTTAATCCATGAAATGAGTCTTCTGCCGCGTTATTTCACGTGAATTTCTTGCCTTTGTGCCTCATGAGTTGTTGCATCGGGTATACTTTGTCCGCATAGCCCTTGATGAATTCCCTGTAATAGTTCGCAATATCCAAGAAGCTCATTAGTTGATGCTCCATTTTCGGTGATTTCCAAGACAGCACCGCTTCTACTGCGTCTGGGTCTGGTCTAATGCCATATTTATCCACCATCCTCCCCAGGTATTTAATCGAGTCCTTGAGAATCTCGCACTTCGATGGCTTGCATTTTAGTCCTGCCCTTTTCATGCAAGCGAAGACTTCGTCTAGTCGCTCGATGTGGTCCTCTAGAGCAGTTGTCGCTATTACCACGTCATCCACGTAGCACACCACCAGCTTGCCATAGTTCTTTGTTACACTTGTCAATGCATGTGCCATCAACCGTTGAAACGTAGCCGTGGTATTGCAAAGGCCGATGGACATCCTCTTCCATTGAAACAGACCCAGCTTGCAAGCAAACCCTGTCTTGTCCCTGTCCTGCTTCCTCAGTGGTACCTGCCAAAAAGCCGACCCTAAATCAAGGGTTGTCAAAAATTTTGCGTCCCCTAATCTTGAGAGGCTCTCATCAATCCCAGGTATGGGATAGGCATACTTCACTGTGACGGAGTTCAGATACCGAAAGTCACAACAAAACCTTAGCTTGTCTCCTTTCTTCTTAGCCATCACTACTCCCCGGTGATTTGGATGGTTCTACCATATCATACTCTAGTAGGGTTTCTATCTCTTTTCTACATGCATCCGATTTGTTAGGGGTCATACGCCTCGCCCCCTCCCTTTGTGGTACCGCCGACTCCTCAAGCTCTATTTCATATTCAACGAAAATACAACATCCAATGTCTGCCTTATGTTTCGAAAAACGTCCTGGTTGCGATCTAGTACATCCTTGATGGCTTCGAGCTGCTCGTCTGTCACCTCACCCCTCAAGTGCTCTAAGTCTGGTAATACCGGTTTATCCATTTCTAATTCCTCTAGTGTGGGTCTTTCCTGAAAAATCGAACAGCTCGAAAGTTCATCGTCTGTCTCTCAATTCAGCGATTTCACAAGGACTGATGAATATTTTATTTTATTTAGTCTTCTCAAGATACAATTCTTATCCCTATGTTTCGGGCAATCAAGAACTTCATTTTCTTTTGCATTTTCAGTCATTTCATATCGAATTTTCACAGGTAGAGCATATCCCAGTTTCCTTCCCTTCTGGATTGTGATTGGTATATCGAGAGTATTCAACAAGACACTGATGCAGAGGCCACTCTTGGTTATCGAGAAGAACCTTCCTAAAATAGCAGCACTTTGACTATTCGGATTTGGGACTATACGTACTTGTTCATTGTCACTTAGTTCATTATAGTTTTTCATCGGCAAACTTACTATTGCCGCTTCGTATGCTTTCAGACGTACCCTCCTACTCAAGAATACTGGAGCTTTATTTTCATCCGCCATTACCAAGTTTACCGGTTTACTTACGGACTTCCTTTCCGGGTTCCGAGTCCTGAACATCGCATAGTTTTGATCAATTGTTACGTCGAAATTCCTGATGAAATCTCTGCCTTAAATGAAGTGGTCAGACTCATCTAGGTTCTCCACCACGAAAAAGCTCATTCACAAATTGCGTTCCCCCAAGTTTAGAGCGAATATTGGTGTCCTGCCTAGTACCCGCGGTTGCAATTACCCCTTGTTCGCTGCTGACAGCCGTATTCTCAAGTCTATCAAGTCATCTCTGTCGAAGCCCATTCTCTTCCTTTTTTCCATTGGTATGACGCTCAAGACCGCTCCTGTGTCCAATAACCCACGCAGTTGAGTCTTTTTTCGGCTTATGTCTAGTACGTGAGCAGATACATCTGCCTGCTTCCCGATATGCATTGCATCTTCTTCTAACATAGCACAGTGTCCAATCGATCTCACTTTTAGTTCTTCTCTACCCACGTAGCTTTGTCCGGCTAGATCTTCATCACACGTTATCATAGTTTTCGTGTAGATGTTTTTTCCATCTATATTCAGCATTACCTCATGCGGACCATAGGCTTCCGTGTATGCGATCTGTTGTCTATGCGAACTGATTTGCAACCTGTCGTGAGTAGTGCCCTCGAGGCTCTAGAAGGTGTTTGCGGGCTTATTGCAATCATGTAATCTGCGTACCCATCAATGTGCATTATCGTCTCGTCGCTCGGTTCACTCAGGTTTCTTGTTTTTCGTGACCGCCCACTGTGATTATTGACATTATATTCGCCCCAGTTTCCGTTATGCCAAATGGTTTTCAGGTCACCATTTTAAGAGTGTTGCAATTACCACTGTTCATTGCGTTCTCTCCGGCTTCTGATACTGGCCTTATCTTGCAGCGTGTCTCGTTCACTCTCTGCTTTTCTATCTCCTGCTTCAGCCGTTGCTCGATTTCTTTTGTCACCAAGTCTTGCTTTACTTTGTTGATCGCCTTTGCAGCTGCTTTCTCATAGTTTATTCCCAGTGAATTCCTGGTCTCAGCCTCCGTGGCAGCTTTGACTTGCGTTACGGCTTTCACCGTCTTTGTTGATAGCTCACCACTCGCGGACTCCGTGTTCTTCAAGTCAATTTCGGCTTGTCTATTCCTCGTATTTTGTACTTTGTCTATTCCTCGTAGTTTGCTAGTTTGTGTTTGGACTGATGTTGATTCTTCAGCGCCTCCCAAAACAATGGGCAGTGCATCCTGAAATGGCCCTCTTGATTACAGAAGAAGCAACTCGCGCCTATTTTGATGATTAAGCCACTAATAAAATTCATGTACTTCCGTTTGGCTCAAATCTTCTTCATCTGACGCGTATTCCAGGCTTTTCATGCCTCATTTGTACGTCGTGCAGTCAGCAACATGATGATCATCCGATCCGCAATTTGCGCATGACCTACGGTTATCCATGTCGTCTCTAGATTTGTACCATGAAGACTTTTGTGGTTAGCTTCCCCCTTCCATATTCCTGCCTTCTGAGTACGAGTACTTTTTTGATTTCATCAGCATGTACTCTATAGACTTTTGTCCCATCTCCTCTGGTGTTGGTGCATTATCATTTGATAGTGTATAATACGTCGCTATTCTCAAGTCGTCACTCTTCACCCCGTCGATGAACTTCGAGGCGATGCTTTAATTTCTTCTGTTTGTCGATTCTTCCGGATCGCTCCTTCTTCTCAAGCTCTCAAGATCATCCAGGAACCGATCGATTGACTCGTCGTCCCTTTGTCTTCTTTTTTCAAATCTCATCATCGCTTGGTGACCCTTCATTCCTGATCCGAATCGGTTCTACAGTATTTCGAAGATTTTGTCCGACGTATCGCGCTCCTCCTCTTTCTTTGCTACTACGCATTTTAGCGCTGTGCCCTCCAGATTGCTCAGTATTGCTGTTCAGGCCTGCTTTTCGTCATTCAAGTTGTCTTGTTCTAAATGTAGTCTCATGGTTTTTACCCATGTTTCAATGCAGCCATCCGAGTCATCTTTGAACTCTTTGGGTTTCTTGAAGGTCTTTCTGGATTTACCACTTCCTCTGTCATTTAAGTCTGAGTTCCTTGTTGCGAACGCTTCAAGTGTTCTCTTCATCATTTCCCAGGTGCTCGCCCGTGTCATGGCGTCAGGTGCTACATTAGCGTGTGTGCTGGAGTCTCCTGGTGCCTTCGTCGAGTCTGAGGTTCCACCCTTCATAATGGTCTTGGACCCCACTGCCCCTGTGCTCGTTGCAATCCGGGGTAACGGTGTAGACTCCCGTTTATTCCGTTGCGGTTCTATAAAGTCGACTCGGGTGCCTTGTGGTCTGTCTCCTACCAGTTTGTCCTGTGCTAGAGAGTTTCTCAAGAGAGCATCCAGTTTGGACTGTACGGCACAAGAACTCCACGCTTGGTCTTTGCACAATGTGTCCATTCTGGTCTCTAGATTCCACAACTTGTCAATCACGGTGTCGTACCGTTGCTTCATTTCTTTCATTTCCTTTTTGATACGTTTCTCTCGCTCTTTGTCGGTAGCCTCTACCTTGTTTGATATCTGCTGTTGCTTTCCTTCCGTCGCCCTTGCCAGGTTGAAGCAGTTGTCTAGGTTCTCATTCTTGTTGTATCGTATTTCCCTTTTTAGCTCTTGGCAATCCTCCTCGCTGTACTTCAGTTTCTTGTCGATTTGCTCCAACTTTGCCATCAAGTCGCCCAGCACAATCGAAATTGTTTTTCTTGGTTTGCCGTTGCTCCATGTGTGACCTTGTTCTGAGTTAAAGATGGATCGCTGCAGACTCTGGGTCTACTAATGTAACTAAATCGACGATATCGATTGTATAGTTACTATAATGTGTCCCCCTTTTTTACAATTTGCAACCGCCAACCTCTATCTTAACCAGCCCCCCTTCTAACGTCCCCCCTATCTAGCCCCCCACTTAAGCCGAAAATTATACTAAGCGCGATGGGTGCTAAACTTCTCGAGAGAAAACCGTAGAACCTGTTTCCAAGCTCTGCTCAAGTAAAAACGTTTCCTCAAAACGGTGGGTACTCGCTTATCCAATTTTGTACCTATTTCCTAAAATGTAAAGTTGATTTTAACGATACCCGTTTGACCAAACAGAGCCTCTATCAACCTTCCTGCGTTTACCCTGTTCTGTTTTGAACACACTGCTGACTGGGCACCTCTTCCAGTCAAGTCTCCCAGTGGTCCGCTGATATCACAAGCTATCTGAAAACCCTTAAAATGCCCCACACTCGGGCACCTGTACAACTTTGCTAATTTGATCGAGACGATCGGTCTTATTGGAAAACAGTATGGGTATGCTATTTTAGTTAATATAAAGGTTTGATCCACCCAAACTGGAAATCAAAGCCACTGTCCTTTTTTTGTTTTATGGATGTTGTTCCTGTTTCTAACCTTTTTTGGTTTTTTGTTTCTTTTTTCTCTTTTACTCGTTTTTTGTCCTCCTAGTGACCCCCTTTACTCGGTTAGCTAGGCCTCGTGTCGGAAAGTGCACCGGGAAATTTTCTCAAATTTTCTTAAAAAACTATCACGGTACAAACAGAAGGTGAATACGTTCCCGTTGAACCGTACTACCGGTACTCTAAATTGTGCATGTAGCCAGTAGCTGTGTCAAGTGGGTTTGATCTCGTAGTCTTGATGTCGTAAAAACACCTAGGACCGCCATAAAAACATAATGTAAGAGTCGCCTACTTGAGTCACATATGAGGTTAAAAAAATTGGCCCTATAACCATTGGCTCAAGAAAAAAAATCACAACGGACATTCAAGTGGTCGGAGCCAATTCGGTTCACTTGCGACATGAGACTAAAACCTTTGTTACAGCTTAAAGGCCACTACCAATACACCCCCCCCCCCCCACTATAGAAAATAGAAACGTCTCCATACTTAGGTCTCAAAATACCTTACATAGGTCTCAAAATACCTAAAACACGCGAACACCATTAAAAAACAGGGCCGGAAACTTACGTTTAGTTACTTTTTATTAGACAGTGGACCTTTGATCCATTTCAGATGGATCAACCTATAAGCTCTCCCTGACTCAACATGATAATATAAATACTTGCATGCATATCAGATCATCAGCACAACATATCTATACTTATTTCAACGGACTAAAGGTCACCTAATAATTCCAATTTGCATGCAAAAACTGATCAAAACTGGCAACTTGCTCTTTTTAATTAAAGAAATTTTTGCAAAAAAATAAATTTCTAACGTTTTTGCAACCATGTCCAACCTCAGAATTTTTACAATTAACTTATCTAAATGACGTTAAAACATCAATTTAGAAATGTTATATACAATAATTCCCATACAATTTGGTTCTAAGCCATCATGTTAAAAAATTAGCCAATAACAGTTGACTTCTAAATTACTATTAAGATTAAAATATTTTAACCTCTAAAACTAATTAAACATTTTAAAATAATTTTGTCTGGAAGTTTCTGAGTCATAATTTTGATTTAGACATGTACGTTTTAAACAAAAAATATTTTGGGACTAAATTGTCAGTGTAACTCCCTGCTCGTAGACTCATCACGCGTGTTCAAGCCCAGTTTCTCTTTCCTGGTATATATTGCCTCTAGTGTTAGCAATTTTGTTTGGTTGTTCGACTAATCTATAATTTCCCAACTAAGATCTGCGCTATTTCCCTCAAGTTGGCATTGCTGAAGGTGGAGTCCTACCGGTGAGTCTGCTTTCTTATGTTCCTCAATTCTAATGGTCAAATGTCGAACAGTTTGACCGACATAGGTGGAAGTGCATCCACTACATGACAGTTTATAAACCACTCTTGACTTGAAGTCATTAGAAAATGCTGACTTCAGTGATGGTAAACATGGTTGTAGTTTTCTTGTGGTGAAAACTATTTGAACGTTAGTTAATTTTCGTAACCTGTTAGCAAAATATTGGCTCTGGTTACCTCTATATTGCACCATCAGCATTGGGGGCTTCCCATCCTTTGATGATTGAACTGAAAAACCCCTGTCACTATCCAGGGGCTTGCCCTTACCCTCGATGATCTTGCACAAGGCGTCTGAAGCCACCTTTGTGGACCAAATTTCAGGGTACTGATTTGTCAGCCATTGCGCCCTATTAGTTTCCATAGCCTTATCAAATTGCTCCCAGCTAGATGTACTCCTAAAATCACTGTGTACAGTGCCTTGGATAACACTACGCTTATACGGAGTTGGGGCGCAGCTTCTATAGTTCCGTATAGTCCCTGTATCTGTTGGTTTTTGATACCAATTGCAAGTTACACGCCTACCCTGCGATAACTTTATGTTCAAATCCAAGAACGGCAAATTCCCCATCCGAATTAGTTTTCTCTAGAGTGAACTGCAAATTTGGATGAAGAGAATTGGCGGCATCGAGAAGACAACTCGGCTCCCCTCTGACTGTTCTAACAATGTCATCCACATACCTGAGGAACAATTTCAACTGGGGAGTATCCTTCTCCTTGTTCTTAGCTCGGCAGCAGCTTTCACAGTACCAGACTATCACGGTTATTGATGCGTATACGTCATCGGATGTTCTTCCGCATTTTAGATGATACCAGTTTCGGCAACTCTCGCACTCAACCCCCTTCGATCTATATGTGACTTTCCTGCCGCAACATGAGCACAAGCCGTTTTTGTCATTAATATGCTGCATCTCCGTTCCCACCGGTATTTCTTGTCTTAGAGCAAACTCGTACTCTTTCAGCCATAAGTTTGCCAGAAAAACAGCGAGGGACGCGTCCATTGCTTAACCAACAACTTGTACATACCATAAATCATTACACTTGAAATATACTTTGCTGACCGCCATATTCAAATGCCTTTT